>NC_091156.1:14966519-15094019 GCF_040958095.1 Procambarus clarkii
CAAGTCTTCCAGCAGCAGCAGCAACACTGCCAGGTCTTCCAGCAGCAGCAACACTGCCAGGTCTTCCTGCAGCAGCAACACTGTCAGGTCTTCCTGCAGCAGCAGCAGCAACACTGCCAGGTCTTCCTGCAGCAGCAGCAGCAACACTGCCAGGTCTTCCTGCAGCAGCAGCAGCAACACTGCCAGGTCTTCCTGCAGCAGCAGCAGCAACACTGCCAGGTCTTCCTGCAGCAGCAGCAGCAACACTGCCAGGTCTTCCTGCAGCAGCAGCAGCAACACTGCCAGGTCTTCCTGCAGCAGCAGCAGCAACACTGCCAGGTCTTCCTGCAGCAGCAGCAGCAACACTGCCAGGTCTTCCTGCAGCAGCAGCAGCAACACTGCCAGGTCTTCCTGCAGCAGCAGCAGCAACACTGCCAGGTCTTCCTGCAGCAGCAGCAGCAACACTGCCAGGTCTTCCTGCAGCAGCAGCAGCAACACTGCCAGGTCTTCCTGCAGCAGCAGCAGCAACACTGCCAGGTCTTCCTGCAGCAGCAGCAGCAACACTGCCAGGTCTTCCTGCAGCAGCAGCAGCAACACTGCCAGGTCTTCCTGCAGCAGCAGCAACACTGCCAGGTCTTCCTGCAGCAGCAGCAGCAACACTGCCAGGTCTTCCAGCAGCAGCAACACTGCCAAGTCTTCCAGCAGCAGCAGCAACACTGCCAGGTCTTCCAGCAGCAGCAACACTGCCAGGTCTTCCTGCAGCAGCAACACTGCCAGGTCTTCCTGCAGCAGCAACACTGCCAGGTCTTCCTGCAGCAGCAACACTGCCAGGTCTTCCTGCAGCAGCAGCAGCAACACTGCCAGGTCTTCCAGCAGCAGCAGCAACACTGCCAGGTCTTCCTGCAGCAGCAGCACTGCCAGGTCTTCCTGCAGCAGCAGCAACACTGCCAGGTCTTCCTGCAGCAGCAGCAACACTGCCAGGTCTTCCTGCAGCAGCAGCAACACTGCCAGGTCTTCCTGCAGCAGCAGCAGCACTGCCAGGTCTTCCTGCAGCAGCAGCAGCACTGCCAGGTCTTCCTGCAGCAGCAGCAGCACTGCCAGGTCTTCCTGCAGCAGCAGCAGCACTGCCAGGTCTTCCTGCAGCAGCAGCAGCACTGCCAGGTCTTCCTGCAGCAGCAGCAACACTGCCAGGTCTTCCTGCAGCAGCAGCAACACTGCCAGGTCTTCCTGCAGCAGCAGCAACACTGCCAGGTCTTCCTGCAGCAGCAGCAACACTGCCAGGTCTTCCTGCAGCAGCAGCAGCACTGCCAGGTCTTCCTGCAGCAGCAGCAGCACTGCCAGGTCTTCCTGCAGCAGCAGCAACACTGCCAGGTCTTCCTGCAGCAGCAGCAGCAGCAACACTGCCAGGTCTTCCTGCAGCAGCAGCAGCAGCAACACTGCCAGGTCTTCCTGCAGCAGCAGCAGCAGCAACACTGCCAGGTCTTCCAGCAGCAGC
The DNA here is from genome assembly GCF_040958095.1 of Procambarus clarkii. Lineage (NCBI taxonomy): Eukaryota > Metazoa > Arthropoda > Malacostraca > Decapoda > Cambaridae > Procambarus > Procambarus clarkii. The sequence goes on from NC_091156.1 coordinate 14,967,994, forward strand.
AGCACTGCCAGGTCTTCCTGCAGCAGCAGCAGCAGCACTGCCAGGTCTTCCTGCAGCAGCAGCAGCAGCACTGCCAGGTCTTCCTGCAGCAGCAGCAGCAACACTGCCAGGTCTTCCTGCAGCAGCAGCAGCAACACTGCCAGGTCTTCCTGCAGCAGCAGCAGCAACACTGCCAGGTCTTCCTGCAGCAGCAGCAGCAACACTGCCAGGTCTTCCTGCAGCAGCAGCAGCAACACTGCCAGGTCTTCCTGCAGCAGCAGCAGCAACACTGCCAGGTCTTCCTGCAGCAGCAGCAACACTGCCAGGTCTTCCAGCAGCAGCAGCAACACTGCTAGGTCTTCCAGCAGCAGCAGCAACACTGCCAGGTCTTCCTGCTGCAGCAGCAACACTGCCAGGTCTTCCTGCAGCAGCAGCAACACTGCCAGGTCTTCCTGCAGCAGCAGCAACACTGCCAGGTCTTCCAGCAGCAGCAGCAACACTGCCAGGTCTTCCAGCAGCAGCAGCAACACTGCCAGGTCTTCCAGCAGCAGCGGCAACACTGCCAGGTCTTCCTGCAGCAGCGGCAACACTGCCAGGTCTTCCCTCCTGGCAGACCTTCCTCCCCCCCCCCTTCCCCTCCCTCCCTCTGTCTCTCCCTCTCTCCCTCTCTCTCTCTCTCTCTCTCTCTCTCTCTCTCTCTCTCTCTCTCTCTCTCTCTCTCTCTCTCTCTCTCTCTCTCTCTCCATCTCTCTCCCTCACCCCCTCCCTCTTCCTCTCTGCCTTTCCCCATCTGACCAAGCAACAGTGGCAGACGTGCAGAAGCCAACCATCCATATTTCACACAGCTGGATCAGTAGACCAGCTGGGACAAGAATCCCGAGCTGAAGTTAAGGCAGCAAATTCTGTAGTTAGTTAGAGACTCTGTAACGGGTGTTCAAGTTTATAGAGATGCTAGCCATTCAAAAGGCTTTAGAACATGCTCTTGCTGAACACCGACAACATATCGGTGTTCAGACATACAGATTCGAGAACTGCCATTGAAACCTTGCAACAAGAACACATACGTGACAACATCCATTTGACCACAAATGTCATAGCATTAATGCAAACTCTCAAACGTCAAGGCCGTCTGGTACTTATCAACTGGGTGCTAAGTCATGTGGGAATAATAGGAAATGATTGTGCAGACGAAGCTGCAAAACTTGCAACTAAGAGAAGAAATGTAGACATTTACATACCATAGAGTCTATCACAGATTAAGAAAGTAATTAGAAATAGAACAATGCAAAAGATGTACAGTGACCACAACACAGCAGTTGCAACATCAGGATCTGCGGGTTGGTACAAGAATTCAACCAACTACGAACCACTTAGTTTGATGAAAGGGAGCAGTAGAACAACAGAAGTACACTTACATCGCATCAGGCTTGGATACCCATGTGCATGGGGAAATAGGCTTACAGGTTCCAGAAGATGAGAGGAAATGTCAGCACTGTGGAGAAATGCCCGACAGACCACTGGAACATTATCTAACACAGTACACAGTTGCAAACCCAATAATGTTTCAACTTGGATTCAACAGAGCAGAAGAAGTTGTTAAACACTTGGGGCATAATCTTACTGAAGCGACCATACAAGTCATAAATACTAATACTCCGCCCAAGTAAAACAGAAACAAGTAACACTTAGTGGGCCAGCCAGAGGCTTAGGGCCCGCGCGGGAATATCCCTGACAAATAAAAGGCGGCGGCAAGAGTAGTGAGGAGATGCGCAACTCACTCATAATGTCCTCACAATACTGATGGTGGGAAAGCTGTTGATCTGTACTCCAGGATACTTGTTATATTCTCCTCTCTCTCTCTCTCTCTCTCTCTCTCTCTCTCTCTCTCTCTCTCTCTCTCTCTCTCTCTCTCTCTCTTTCTCTCTCTCCCTCCCCATCTTTCACTTCCCTTCAGCCTCTTCCTCGTATCTGTAGTACTCCTTCCCTGTCCTCCTCTCCTGCTCTTCTTCCTCAAACTTCTCTTTATTTGCCATTTTAATCTCTTTCTCTTCCCTCTTGCATTCTTTGCCTTCTATGCCACATGCTTGACTTCCTCGTATGCCTCTTCAATCACATTCCTCCATCTTCACCCATCTCTGTTCTCCTTTTTACTCCTCTCTCTACCAGTCCTCACCTCTTCCTTCTTTTTGTTTCTTGCCTTCCATTTATTTGTTTTGTGTCTATATCCACTTCACAGTTCTTCCTCCTTTTCCCCCCCTTCTCCTCTCTTGTCATTGCGCCATGAAACGGTACCACAGGTGTACCAGCAGGTGTAATGTGGTTCTCACTTCGTATCAATACAAAAAGTGCTGCCTTGGCTGTTCAACACGCTTCCGCTACACATAAGGGCCATAACTGGCCGACCCCTCACAGTGTTCAAGAGAGAACTGGATAAACACCTCCAAAGGATACCTGATCAGCCGGGCTGTGACTCATACGTCAGGCTGCGAGCAGCCGCGTCCAACAGCCTGGTTGATCAGTCCAGCAACCAGGAGGGCTGGTCGACATCCGGGCCGCGGGGACGCTAAGCCTCGGAAGCACCTCAAGGTAAGGTTGGCTCCTTGCAGGGTGAAAATTACAGAGGCTATAATGAATAATCAAATGAAAACTTAACACAATTTACTTTATTAGATACAAACACATGAAAAATAATACCTGAAACTGTGTTAACATACACTTGGCTTTCATACACGAAAACATAACATGAACAAACTTAGGTTCAAGATACACCGCCACAGAGCCGGTGGCTGAGCGGACAGAACACTGGACGCGTGATCCTGTGGTCCCGGGCTCGATCCCGGGCGCCGGCGAGAAACAATAGGGCAGAGGTTCTTTCATCCTGATGCCCCTGTAACCTAACAGTAAATAGGTACCTGGGTGTTAGTCAGCTGTCACGGGCTGCTTTTTCCTGGGAGTGGAGGCCTGGTCGAGGACCGGGCCGCGGGGACACTAAAGCCCCGAAATCATCTCAAGATAACCAAGATAACCACCGGCACACGACGAAGCAGGGAGCAAGGGACGAGTGAAGGCGGCAATGATGACCCCAGAACATCCGAAGGTGTGACTGACAAGGTGTGGAAGGTCACGAATATTTATACCCCGGCTGGTGACGCCACATCCTTTGTCACCGAGGCCTGGAGGCCGGCGGCGTAACTGGTAGTTAGCCACAGATGACGAGCTCGCTGTGGGGCGCCGGCAGGTGTGGGGCGCCGGCAGGTGTGCATCTGACTGGGGGTCGAGGGTTGGATGGAGGGTGACTGGAAGGGCTTCTGTCTGGGGCTGCTGTCGTAGAGGTGAAATGCAGAGTGGTGTACGTGAAGGGGAGTAGGAAGAGGCAGTTTCCTCTCTTATGTGGGGGACTTGCATGATATCATCTTTATCTCCATTTTTCACCCCTTTTTTCTCTCACACACACCTGCTCTGCCTGCCCCCCCCCCCCCCTCCCTCTCCTCCATCCTCTCCCCCTCCCTCACCTCCCCCCTTTTCCTCCGTTTCTTTTCCTCTGCTCCCCTCCACACCTTTTCTTCTGCTCCCCTCCACACCTTTTCTTCTACTCCTCACTCGTCTTCTCAACACTCTTCCTCTTTCCTCTTGCACTCTGCCTTCTCTCCCACATGCTCGACCTCCTCGTATCAACTCATATATATATATATATATATATATATATATATATATATATATATATATATATATATATAATATATATAATATAAATATATATATATATATATATATATATAATATATATATATATATATATATGTCGTACCTAGTAGCCAGAACTCACTTCTCAGCCTACTATTCAAGGCCCGATTTGCCTAATAAGCCTAGTTTTCCTGAATTAATATATTTACTATAATTTTTTTCTTATGAAATGATAAAGCAACCCTTTTCTCTATGTATGAGGTCAATTTTTTTTTATTGGAGTTAAAATTAACGTAGATATATGACCGAACCTAACCAACCCTACCTAACCTAACCTAACCTATATTTATAGGTAAGGTTAGGTTAGGTAGCCAAAAAAAGCTAGGTTAGGTTAGGTTAGGTAGGTTAGGTAGACGAAAAAACATTAATTCATGAAAACTTGGCTTATTAGGCAAATCGGGCCTTGAATAGTAGGCTGAGAAGTGCGTTCTGGCTATTAGGTACGACATATATATATATATATATATATATATATATATATATATATATAAGTTGCATATAGTCCTGGGGACCATTCAGGCTTGTTCGCATATATTATATTATATTATATTATATTATATTATATTAATATATATATATATATATATATATATATATATATATATATATAAATATATATATATATATATATATATATATATATATATATATATATATATATATATATATATATATATATATATATTATATTAATATATATATATTAATATAATATAATATAATATGATATGCGAACAAGCCTGAATGGTCCCCAGGACTATATGCAACTTATATATATATAATATATATAATATATTAATTATAAAGTATATATTAGTAGCAGTTTTTCTTGTAAACATTTGTTGAACATGACCGAAGGGGTAAGATTAATGATTCTAACACGAATATTCTCAATATTTCCCACGTTTTTCTTCACTGTCGGGGGTAATTGAAAAATTAACTCTCCAAAGTTCATTTTCTCATTTTTTATTAATAGGTAGACGCCTAAAAGCATTTCGCAAGGACTTCTCACATTATCAGACAGGTTTACACAATTCATTTCATGCTTATATTCGTACATGTGCCCATCGGGACTCAAGAAGGCTGCCTCTTTAGGGCAGGTTTTAGTGCAGGAAAGTTACTCCAAACCTGCACTAAAAAGGCACCCTTCTTGAGTCCCGATGGGCACATGTACAAGCAAGTAGATGGGGTCGCCATGGGTTCTCCCATAGGTGTCCTATTTGCAAACTTCTAGATGGGTATCATAGAGCAGAGGGTCGTAGTTGATACGGATTTGAAACCCGCCATTTACTGCAGGTATGTTGACATTTTTATGCAGGTACCTGATGTCAGACGTCTGCAGCAGCAGCAGCAGGAGTCATTCGAGCAGAATTCGGTGTTATGTTTCACGTACGAGATGGAGAGTGATGGGAGGCTGCCCTTTCTAGATGAAACAGTCACGGAAAGGAATGGAGGGTTTCACACTGCAGTGTACACTAAGGAAACAAACATAGTAATGTACCTTAATGCCAATAGTGACTGCCCAGACAGGTACAAGAGGAGTGTTGTCAACGATTACTTTGACCGTGCTCTCAGTCACAACTCAGGTTGGAAGCAAGTCGATGAAGAACTCTGTATAGTAAGGCAGGTCCTAGTCAACAATGACTTCTCTAACGGTTATGTTGAAAACGTCATAAAAAGAAAGGTGAAACGTCATGCAACCTCTGAAGAGTCAACTAACACAACACCTGTACCCCCCTATTAGACTGTTTTACAGGAACTTCTTTTCGACTGCTCATAAAACGGAGGAAAGTGTCCTGAAAGATATTAATAGGAACGTTATCCCCACAGACAAAGGTCAGAAGATACAATTGACAATTTACTACAAAAACAAGAAAACGGCCAACCTATTCATGAAAAACTTCCCAGACACCAAACAGAACGCCTTGAAAGAGACCAATGTCGTCTATGCCTTCACATGCCCACTTGGGGACTGTAAGCCCCAAAGATCTCAGTATATAGGCAAGACAACAACGTCTCTTTCCAGGCGATTAACAATGCACAAACAACAGGGCTCCATCAAGGAGCATATAATCTCCTCTCACAACCAAACCATCACCAGAGAAACCTAAACAAGCAACACGGAAATCATCGATAGATGCAGCGATAGCCGGAGACTCGACATCAGCGAGGCACTACACATCAAAAAGTCAACACCAGCAATCAACAGCCAATTAATGCATAACTATATTGTACCCACTTCAAGACTGCGAACCAATATAGAAGCAGCAAGAGAAAATAAGGGCCAATAGGCCCTTTGTAGTTACTTTCATTCTTATGTTCTCATATGCAATTTATACCCATTGATTCGTGTTCTATCTTTTGTCACCTCGCTCAAAAACATTTGTCACATCACCTCACCCAAAACGAATATAAGCATGAAATGATGTGTGTAAACCTGTCTTTGAAAATGTGAGAAGTCCTTGCGAAACGCTTTTTAACGTCAGACCATAAATATAAAAATGAGAAAATTAACTTTGTGGAGTTAATTTTCCAATTACCCCCGACAGTAAAGAAAAACGTAAGAAATATTGAGAAGATTCGTGTTAGAATCACTAATCTTACCCTTACGGTCATATTCAATATATATATATATATATATATATATATATATATATATATATATATATATATATATATATATATATGAGAGAGAGAGCCCCGTTACCTAACGCCCCGTAACTCTGATGCTCTTATTGGTCGCCCGGATGGTATCACAGTGAACCCCTGGAAGAATGGCAAGCAGTTGGTATGGGACTACACGTGCGTATCAACCCTGGCTAACACCTACATTAACCTCAGTGTTGCACAACCAGGTGGCGCTGCCTCCCACAGGGAAGCGGCCAAATCCCGTAAGTATAGAGAACTGGATCACCACTACAATTTTGTCCCCATTGCTTCTGAGACACTCGGCGCCTGGGGTAAAAGTGCTACCAGTTTTTTGAAGGAACTGGGTTCTAGGCTCATTGAAACAACAAGGGACCCAAGAGCTGCAAGCTTTCTTTTCCAGCGCCTCAGTGTGGCGATACAGAGGGGAAATGCGCACTGCATCCAGGGTTCCTGCCCGCCATCTGAGGAGCTGGAGGAACTCGACAACCTATGATAACCATCTTTGTAACCCATATGTAACTCCTTTTTTGTAACAAAGTTCAAATAAAGTAAATATATATGTGTACATACAAAAGAATGTGGGTGGTAGGAGAAGATAATATTAGTGTTCAGTGAGAAACCACAAGGTCTCCTCTGAATACTTTTTATTTTCTTCTCCGAGGCTATGGGTCCCCACATTGGCACCAGAGGTGGTACCCTCACAAACTTTTATATATATATATATATATATATATATATATATATATATATATATATATATATATATATATATAATATGCAAACAAGCCTGAATGGTCCCTAGGACTATATACAACTGAAAACTCACACCCCAGAAGTGACTCGAACCCATACTGCCAGGAGCAACGCAACTGGTATGTACAGGGACGCCTTAATCCGCTTGACCATCACGACCGGACATAAGGAAGTGATAGCCGAAGCTATTTGAACCACTTCCCCGCCGGCACTCGGATGGTAATCTTGGGTTAGAGTCACTTCTGGGGTGTGAGTTTTCAGTTATATATATATATATATATATATATATATATATATATATATATATATATATATATATATATATATATATATATATATATATAACGCTTCCCAGCCTATATGCAGGTAATCGAGGAGGTATTCCCGCTACACATGACAAAACACTTGGACAATACCTGCCATATTTCTGACAATATCTTAGGGAAGGAATAACATGGTGTTGGTTCCCCACACACAATATCGGCGGCCAGGACCTGATGAACGACATCCTCTACCAGGCTTGGGGACCTTCCTCTCTCTCTCTCTCTCTCTCTGTCTGTCTCTCTCTCTCTCTCTCTCTCTCTCTCTCTCTCTCTCTCTCTCTCTGTCTCTGTCTATCTCTCTCTCTGTCTCTCTCTCTGTCTCTCTCTCTATCTCTCTCTCTGTCTCTCTCTGTCTCTGTCTCTGTCTCTGTCGCTCTCTATCTCTCTCTCTGTCTCTCTCTCTGTCTCTCTCTCTCTCTGTCTCTGTCGCTCTCTATCTCTCTCTGTCTCTCTCTCTGTCTCTCTGTCTCTCTCTCTGTCTCTCTCTCTGTCTCTCTCTCTCTCTGTCTCTCTCTCTGTCTCTCTCTTATCGAGGTCTCTCTACAAGGTCGAATTACTGACCCTTCGCAAGATGCACCCCCACAACAAGCTGACTAACTCCTGGGTACCTATTTACTGCTGGGTGGACAGGTGAATGAGGTGAAAGGAAACGCGCCCAACCATTTTTGTTCAGCCTGGGATTCGAACCAGGAATTCTAAGATTGAGAGTCAAGAGCAGCAGATCAATTTACAGAACAGAGATTTCAGATTTACAGAAATCGCAACAGAACAGCAGACTAACGGCAGCAGATTTAGAACAGCAGATAGTAATTTTAGGTCAATAAACAGTCGGACTACAATCTTTTCAAGATTATACATGACAGATATCAGCAGGTTTACAAGTAAGTCATTAACTATTATCAAACATTATTGATTAATGGCTAACTTGTTAAGCTGCTGATATCTGATATGTATAATCTTGGAAAAAAATTTTTAGTCCGTCTGTTAGTTTAGTTAAAATTTTCTGTCTGCTGTTCTGTTGCAATTTCTGCTGTTCCATTCAACATGTAATTATTTTAAATTTCTTTTCAATTTTTGTCTTTTCAATTTCAGTTTAATTCTTGGTTTTGACCTCAATTAGTTTTGTCTTAATTTTTAAGTTTATTTTTCCACATCATGCCCGAAACGCTGTGCATATTAGTGGCTTTAGTCACAGCATATATTAGCTCTATCTAGAAATCCAACATCCTGTTTGTAACTCATTTTGTACGCAAATACTTTCCCCACTTTGGAGCCGGTCGGCCGAGCGGACAGCACGCTGGACTTGTGATCCTGTGGTCCTGGGTTCGATCCCAGGCGCCGGCGAGAAACATTGGGCAGAGTTTCTTTCACCCTATGCCCCTGTTACCTAGCAGTAAAATAGGTACCTGGGTGTTAGTCAGCTGTCACGGGCTGCTTACTGGGGGTGGAGGCCTGGTCGAGGACCGGGCCGCGGGGACACTAAAAGCCCCGAAATCATCTCAAGATAACCTCAAGATAACCTAAATAAAATTATCAAGAAGGAGCCCGACTGTACTCCCGGGACACTTAAACACAACATCAACAAACTTGAACACGACGCTGACACAAACCTCTAGTGACCAATCCACACACTAGAAAATGAAGGGACGACGACGTTTCGGTCCGTCCTGGACCATTCTCAAGTCGATTCTCACAATCGACTTGAGAATGGTCCAGGACGGACCGAAACGTCGTCGTTCTTTCATTTTCTAGTGTGTGGATTGGTCAACATACTTCAGCCACGTTATTGTGACTCTTCGCCTGCAAACCTCTAGTGTCAATGTTTGCTTGAACAGGCCGGTGCGTGATGCAGGGGATGTGTGTCCCACCCCCTGAAAGCCATTGTGTCTGGCTTGCTACACCTCCCCATAATGTCCACCCCACCTCCCCGTAATGTCCACCCCACCTCCCCGTAATGTCCACCCCACCTCCCCGTAATGTCCACCCCACCTCCCCGTAATGTCCACCCCACCTCCCCGTAATGTCCACCCCACCTCCCCGTAATGTCCACCCCACCTCCCCGTAATGTCCACCCCACCTCCCCGTAATGTCCACCCCACCTCCCCGTAATGTCCACCCCACCTCCCCGTAATGTCCACCCCACCTCCCCGTAATGTCCACCCCACCTCCCCGTAATGTCCACCCCACCTCCCCGTAATGTCCACCCCACCTCCCCGTAATGTCCACCCCACCTCCCCGTAATGTCCACCCCACCTCCCCGTAATGTCCACCCCACCTCCCCATAATGTCCACCATACACTCAGGTATTATGATGATGATGATGTGGTGTGGAGGTCCTGTGTAAAGGTGCGTGTGTTGTCTACTCCTGGTTCACTCTCCTCTACTGCCTCAGGGGAGTGTTGACAGGAACAGTGAGGAGTGAAAGAGAAGGGGTGGGGGGGGAGAGGAGGGAAAGGGGGACAGACAGTGTGAGAGGGAAGAGGTGAAAATAGACATAAAGATGACAAGAGAGGAGAGGGGTGAAGGAGGAAGAACAGTAAAGTGATATAAAAAAACGGGTAAATAGAAGACAAGAAAGAAAAAGAAGGAAGAGACAGGCGAGGACTGGTAGAGAGAGGAGTAAAACAGAAAAGATAGATGGGTGAAGATGGAGAAATGTGATCGAAGAGGCATACGAGGAAGTCAAACATGTGGCATAGAAGGCAAAGATTGCAAGAGGGAAGAGGAAGAGATTAAAATGGCAAATAAAGAGAAGTTTGAGGAAGAAGAGCAGGAGAGGAGGACAGGGAAGGAGTACTACAGATACGAGGAAGAGGCTGAAGGGAAGTGAAAGATGGGGAGGGAGAGAGAGAGAGAGAGAGAGAGAGAGAGAGAGAGAGAGAGAGAGAGAGAGAGAGAGAGAGAGAGAGGGGGGGGGATGAGAATATAACAAGTATCCTGGAGTACAGATCAACAGCTTTCCCACCATCAGTATTGTGAGGACATTATGAGTGAGTTGCGCATCTCCTCACTACTCTTGCCGCCGCCTTTTATTTGTCAGGGATATTCCCGCGCGGGCCCTAAGCCTCTGGCTGGCCCACTAAGTGTTACTTGTTTCTGTTTTACTTGGGCGGAGTATGAGTATTTATGACTTGTATGGTCGCTTCAGTAAGATTATGCCCAAGTGTTTAACAACTTCTTCTGCTCTGTTGAATCCAAGTTGAAATATTATTGGGTTTGCAACTGTGTACTGTGTTAGATAATGTTCCAGTGGTCTGTCGGGCATTTCTCCACAGTGCTGACATTTCCTCTCATCTTCCGGAACCAGTAAGCCTATTTCCCCATGCACATGGGTATCCAAGCCTGATGCGATGTAAGTGTACTTCTGTTGTTCTACTGCTCCCTTTCATCAAACTAAGTGGTTCGTAGTTGGTTGAATTCTTGTACCAACCCGCAGATCCTGATGTTGCAACTGCTGTGTTGTGGTCAATGTATATCTTCTGCATTGTTCTATTTCTAATTACTTTCTTAATCTGTGATAGACTCTGTGGTATGTAAATGTCTACATTTCTTCTCTTAGTTGCAAGTTTTGCAGCTTCGTCTGCAATATCATTCCCTATTATTCCTTTAATAATATGAATATATATCCTTGGTGATACATATCACTCAGTTGATAAGTACCAGACGGCCTTGACGTTTGAGTGTTTGCATTAATGCTATGACATTTGTGGTCAAATGGATGTTGTCACGTATGTGTTCTTGTTGCAAGGTTTCAATGGCAGTTCTCGAATCTGTATGTCTGAACACAGATATGCTGTCGGTGTTCAGCAAGAGCATGTTCTAAAGCCTTTTGAATGGCTAGCATCTCTATAAACTTGAACACCCGTTACAGAGTCTCTAACTAACTACAGAATTTGCTGCCTTAACTTCAGCTCGGGATTCTTGTCCCAGCTGGTCTACTGATCCAGCTGTGTGAAGTATGGATGGTTGGCTTCTGCACATCTGCCACTGTTGCTTGGTCTTCAGGAAGATTGACAACATTGATCATGGAGTATTTCAGAGAGAAAGGAAGAGATGGGGAAAGGCAGAGAGGAAGAGGGAGCGAGCGAGCGAGGGAGGGTGAGGGAGAGAGAGGGAGGGAGTGAGGGATGGAGATGGAGAGGGAGTGAGGAAGGGAGAGAGAGAGAAAGAGAGGGAGTGAGGAAGGGAGAGAGAGAGAGGGGGGGGGAGGAAGGGGAAGCGGAGGGAGAAAAAGAGGGAAGAGAGAGAGGAAGTGGACAGTGTACACAGTGTATGGTTCTAGTGTGGAAAGGGAAGGGAGCGAGGAGGGTCTCTCAGGAGGGAAGACCTGGCAGTGTTGCTGCTGGTGGAAGACCTGGCAGTGTTGCTGCTGGTGGAAGACCTGGCAGTGTTGCTGCTGCAGGAAGGACATCAGCTGCCACACTCAGGGCCACGCTGTGGTCCTCAAGGTGGTGACAAGACTCCTGCCTGGTTGGCTCTGACCAAGCCAGTAGTCTTCAGTAGTTTTCAGATGTCTTCAGTTGTCTTCAGAAGTGCTTACATATCAGTAGTCGCCTGTCAGTCACTGTGAGGGAGCAAGATCTAGCTCTGGGCCCCGCCTCCTACCCGTTTATAGCTGGCACGTTTAATTACCTCAACATTTCAATTTCCATCATATTTTGTTTCATGAAGTTGGGGATAGAATTGATTCCGACAACCTCTTCTACCAATGTACTTCCCTCTCCGTCCACCGGTTCAGGGCAGGAGATTTTCCTTACATTTCTTCGACTCAATTGTGTGTCCAGTTACCACCGAGGTCCCCTTGTTCTACCTTGTTTGTCCACATTGTATAAAAGATCCTAAAGGAAATAGACAGAGATCAAATCCCTTCTGTTTCTTCTCTCTCTCCTGATAGGTTGCGAGGATGAGTTCAATACCCTCACAGCCCATCCTTCTCAGTTCTGGTGCTCGTCTAGTTGAAAACTTCTGAACTTTTTCAAGTTGTTTTGGTGCTTAACTGGGTTGCTTGCTGGTGCTGCATACTCAAGTACTGGTCTCACATAGGTAGTGTGTATGGACTTTAAGCTCTCCTAGTTTAAATTCTTAAATTATGTTCACTTCCTGTCTGTTTCATTTCTTGATTTTGGGAATTACGTTCACTTTTTCCAGAGTTCCAGGAGCCCTTGTATCTCCAGCGCCAGGTTGCCACACATCGCACCTCTTGCTTCCTAGTTTATTCTGGTTGAGAAGTTAATGAAATATGTATTTTGTGAACGTTGTTGAGAGCAGCCAGTGTGGCTCTAGGGCTTGGAGTCAACATTATCATGTTTGCTTCTCACTACACGCGCGGTCTTCTCTCTAATTTTCTCTCAACATTTTAGATAAGACTTTCGACACAAATCCCAAATTACTGCAGAATACTTCATTATAGATCTAATTTACGAGTTGAGTAATAAACACCATTTAGCAACTGTGTGATGCACAATACAAAAATGCTAATTTCGTAGCTCATTTAAATGCAGCATTTTTTTGACGTGTTGTGAAGGACAGATCTCCATAACTTCCGGTCCTAATTGACAACTGACATTGAATATCAGCGTTTCCCTGTCAAGTCCTGTCAAGTCCGGCGAGAGGCCGGTGAGTCTGGCACTGAGGCAGAGTCCGGTTGGCCTTCCTTCGGGGCAACAATATCTTGATAATGTCGTCTCAGAGATAAAATAGTTCTCAGAGTTTCACTGACGGCAGTTAAGACCATTTTCTTGGCGCCTGAAACAAAGTTAATTAAAGTGTACAATTATCTGAAGAGACAATAATCTATGGTGTTCACCTCCAGGATGGTGGTGTTCACCTCCAGGATGGTGGTGTTCACCTCCGGGATGGTGGTGTTCACCTCCGGGATGGTGGTGTTCACCTCCAGGAGGGTGGTGTTCACCTCCAGGATGGTGGTGTTCACCTCCAGGAGGGTGGTGTTCACCTCCAGGATGGTGGTGTTCACCTCCGGGATGGTGGTGTTCACCTCCGGGATGGTGGTGTTCACCTCCGGGATGGTGGTGTTCACCTCCAGGATGGTGGTGTTCACCTCCAGGATGGTGGTGTTCACCTCCGGGATGGTGGTGTTCACCTCCGGGATGGTGGTGTTCACCTCCGGGATGGTGGTGTTCACCTCCAGGATGGTGGTGTTCACCTCCAGGATGGTGGTGTTCACCTCCAGGATGGTGGTGTTCACCTCCGGGATGGTGGTGTTCACCTCCGGGATGGTGGTGTTCACCTCCGGGATGGTGGTGTTCACCTCCGGGATAATGGTGTTCACCTCCGGGATGGTGGTGTTCACCTCCGGGATGGTGGTGTTCACCTCCAGGATGGTGGTGTTCACCTCCGGGATGGTGGTGTTCACCTCCGGGATGGTGGTGTTCACCTCCGGGATGGTGGTGTTCACCTCCGGGATAATGGTGTTCACCTCCGGGATGGTGGTGTTCACCTCCGGGATGGTGGTGTTCACCTCCAGGATGGTGGTGTTCACCTCCGGGATGGTGGTGTTCACCTCCGGGATGGTGGTGTTCACCTCCGGGATGGTGGTGTTCACCTCCGGGATGGTGGTGTTCACCTCCGGGATGGTGGTGTTCACCTCCAGGATGGTGGTGTTCACCTCCGGGATGGTGGTGTTCACCTCCGGGATGGTGGTGTTCACCTCCGGGATGGTGGTGTTCACCTCCAGGATGGTGGTGTTCACCTCCGGGATAATGGTGTTCACCTCCGGGATGGTGGTGTTCACCTCCGGGATGGTGGTGTTCACCTCCAGGATGGTGGTGTTCACCTCCGGGAGGGTGGTGTTCACCTCCGGGATAATGGTGTTCACCTCCAGGATGGTGGTGTTCCACTGAAGCTGTCTGATCACATTGTAACAATATTATAATGACAAAAACTACTGTTTTAACTATTAATACCTTTACTAAAAATGGAAAAAAAACTGAATATACCAACAGAAGGAACACGAACAACAGTACCACATCATCATCATTATCATCATCATCATCATCATCATCATCAAGCCCTAACGACGACAATGACAACAGCAACGCCAGAGCATCAATGCCTCACCCGAGTGATGAAAAACTAAATGGCCGACAATTAGTACACAACATCTCCCCCCATCAAACTGCCCGCCACACTAACTCGTCTCCAATACATTAATATGTATTAGGAGGGCCCGGTGAGGCAGAACTCGGGCCGCCCGTACACGCCAAATCCTCCTAAAGTTTCCACATTTATGAGACTTTGGAAGCGACGTGAATGATCCGGTGTGTGACCAGACGCCAATGGTCGGGAGTTGTCTTATGATTATCTAAGGCATAAGGGTGAGGGTGAGTGGAGAGGGTTGCCAGAGAGACTGTTACAGACGTGGGCAGGAGACGACTTGCTGCACCTCGACAAGACAGGTCCAGCAAGCGAGCCAAGGGGGTGTCACTTACCATGTTGACAGTCGGGCTCTAACTGGCAGATGTTTCCTCCCTCGCGTGGGAGCTGACTAACGAAGAGAGTTGTTAGAATTGTTAGAAGGTATCGTGAGGTATGTGTGTGTGCTTGCTATGAAGTCAATAACACTGGGCAGGTAATCAGAGAGTGTCCCGGTGATTTCCGGACACACACACATTGTACGAGGGAATTTTGTACACTGGGAAGCCAGTGAACGAACAGAGGGGAGCCGCAAGGAAGTGGATACGTGGACAGGGTCATTAGAACACCGGGCGGCGGCGGTGGTGGCAAAATGTAAAAATATTATAATGTATTGATGGGGAAGTGTTTAATTATCCGTCTGCCAATACGGTGGTCTGCAAGACACTGGTGCACTCCCCCCTCTCCCTCCCCTTGACCCCCCTCCTTCCTTGACCCCCCTCCTTCCTTGACCCCCCCCTCCTTCCTTGACCCCCCCTCCTTCCTTGTCCCCCCTCCTTCCATGACCCCCCTCTCCCTTCTTTCTCCCCCTGGCCCACCCCCAACTTTCCCCAACTTCCTTCCCGTGGCCCCCATCCTCCAAGCTGTTATACCCCATCAAAAGCGGCTGCATCCCATAGTTGACCTTCCCCGTGTGTTTAACAAGCCAGGACTACACACACACACACACACACACACACACACACACACACAGCCTGCAGTCCATAACTAGTTAAACACAAGACAAAGTTAGAGAAGATTCAGCGGTATGCCACCAGGCTCGTCCCGGAACTGAGAGGAATGAGCTACGAGGAAAGGCTAAAGGAGCTGAACCTCACGTCCCTGGAAAACAGAAGAGTAAGGGGAGACATGATTATCACCTACAAAAT
The DNA here is from genome assembly GCF_040958095.1 of Procambarus clarkii. Taxonomy (NCBI): domain Eukaryota; kingdom Metazoa; phylum Arthropoda; class Malacostraca; order Decapoda; family Cambaridae; genus Procambarus; species Procambarus clarkii. The sequence goes on from NC_091156.1 coordinate 14,983,742, forward strand.
TCTCAGGGGAATTGACAGGGTGGACAAAAACAAACTCTTCAGCACGGGTGGGACACGAACACGGGAACACAGGTGGAAACTTAGTACCCAGATGAGCCACAGAGACGTCAGAAAGATATTTTTCAGTGTCAGAGTAGTTAATAATTGGAATGCTTTAGGCAGTGATGTGGTGGAGGCTGACTCCATACACAGTTTCAAGTGTAGATATGATAGAGCCCAGTAGGCTCAGGAACCTGTACACCTGTTGATTGACAGTTGAGAGGCGGGACCAAAGAGACAAAGCTCAACCCCCGCAAGCACAGTTAGGTGAGAACGCGCGCGCACACAAACCCTCCTACCCCCCCCCCCCACCCCAACCCCAGTCCTCCCCAACACACAGCTTTCAGGATTGGCTGTCCACAGAACCGTGATCGATTCCCGGCCGAGACAGAAACAAATTGGCACAGTTTATTTCACCTGATCACTCTGTTCACCTAGCAATAAATAAATACTCTGGGAGTTAGACAGCTGTTGCACGCTGTATTCCGAGGATGTGTGTGAGTACTCACCTAGATGTGCTTGCCGGGTCGAGCTAGGCTCCTAGCCCCACCTTCTGAACGTTCTTTGTTTTATTAACATATATACAAGAGTTCTTGCATTCTTAAGCCACTACCACACACAGCGTTTCGGACAAGTCCTTAATCTTAATGTTCCCCGGAATACGACCCGCCAAATCGTTTAACAACCAGGTACCCATTCACTGCTGGGTGAACAGGGACAACAGTTAAGGATTGGCGTCAAGTCAGGCCTCCCAATCTGGACACGAACCCCAGACCAAATCGTTCTCTAAGCACTGGGCGAGTGTCTTACCACTGCGCCGCAGGGACTGAATACAATGACACTTCTCAGGCTTCTCATTTATCATATTTACATTTAAAACTTTAAGTGGACTTAGCCTCAACGGCTCCTACGTCTAACCAACTCCACCTTTTAACAGCTCTAACACTGAACAAGTTCTTTCTGACGTTTTTAGTTCATATATTATGCACCCAATACCCATCTTGTGGGCGGTAGTGGAAAGGGTTACAGAGGCACATAATGGGCTCAGGGACTGAACCCCACAATTCATTTAGCTAAGCAAGTTACAATCTTGATGAACTAGTTACACAATTCAGTATAAGTCGTCACATCAACAATGGGTTCAAGATCGACCACAAGTACAGTTTCTAAATTAAGCAACTGACATATGTGGAGAGCTAGTGTCACAATTGATATGTTTATCCTTTAGGAGGCCTGGTCGACGACCGGGCCGCGGGGACGCTAAGCCCCGGAAGCACCTCAAGGTAAGGTAACCACGCGGCTGTGAGTCGTGACTCGTCTGTGTCTCAGGTTTCCATCCTCGTTCTGCTGTTCCGAGCTTTGAACAATGCTGCTTTGTCTAGCTTAACATATATGATTTTAAGGGAAATTGATATCATATTTCCCCCCCTCTCTCCTTTCCCGCAGTGTGGGAAGGTCCAGTTCCCTCACCCTTCCCTCATACCTTAAGCCCTTCCATTCAGGAACGAGTCTTGTTGCATATCTCTGGACTCTTTCTAGTTCCTCTTTGTCCTTTTTCAGATAAGGGCTCTATGCTGTGGATGCATATTCCTGTGTGTGTGTGTGTGTGTGTGTGTGTGTGTGTGTGTGTGTGTGTGTGTGTGTGTGTGTGTGTGTGTGTGTACTCACCTAGTTGTGTACTCACCTAGTTGTGTCTGCAGGATCGAGCATTGACTCTTGGATCCCGCCTTTCGAGCATCGGTTGTTTACAGCAATGACTCCTGTCCCATTTCCCTATCATACCTGGTTTTAAAATTATGAATAATATTTGCTTCCACAACCTGTTCCTGAAGTGCATTCCATTTCCCCACTACTCTCACGCTAAAAGAAAACTTCCTAACATCTCTGTGACTCATCTGAGTTTCAAGCTTCCATCCATGTCCTCTCGTTCTGTTACTATTCCGTGTGAACATTTCGTTTATGTCCACTCTGTCAATCCCTCTGAGTATTTTATACGTTCCTATCATGTCCCCCCTCTCTCTTCTTCTTTCTAGTGTTGTAAGGCACAGTTCCCTCAGGCGCTCCTCATACCCAATCCCTCGTAGCTCTGGGACGAGTCTCGTTGCAAACCTCTGAACCTTTTCCAGTTTCATTATATGCTTCTTCAGATGGGGACTCCATGATGAGGCGGCATACTCTAAGACTGGCCTCACGTAGGCAGTGTAAAGCGCCCTAAATGCCTCCTTACTTAGGTTTCTGAATGATGTTCTAACTTTTGCCAGTGTAGAGTACGCTGCTGTCATTATCCTATTTATATGTGCCTCAGGAGATAGATTAGGTGTTACGTTCACACCCAGGTCTCTTTCGCGCGTCGTCACAGGTAGGCTGTTCCCCTTTCATTGTGTACTGTCCCTTTAGTCTCCTATCTCCTAGTCCCATTTCCATAACTTTACATTTGCTCGTGTTGAATTCCAGTAGCCATTTCTCTGACCATCTCTGCAACCTGTTCAGGTCCTCTTGGAGGATCCTGCAATCCTCATCTGTCACAACTCTTCTCATCAACTTTGCGTCATCCGCAAACATCGACATGTAGGACTCTACACCTGTAAACATGCCGTTAACATATACAAGAAATAGAATTGGTCCCAGCACCGATCCTTGTGGTACTCCACTTGTTACTGTTCGCCAGTCCGACTTCTCGCCCCTTACCGTAACTCTTTGGCTCCTTCCTGTTAGGTAGTTCCTTATCCATGCTAGGACCTTTCCCCCCACCCCCGCCTGCCTCTCGAGTTTGAACAGCAGTCTCATGTGCGGTACTGTATCAAAGGCTTTTTGGCAGTCCAGAAATATGCAGTCTGCCCAACCATCTCTATCCTGTCTTATCCTCGTTATTTTATCATAGAATTCCAGAAGGTTTGTTAGGCACGATTTCCTTTTCCAGAACCCATGTTGATGTTTGTTCCCAAACCTAATGTTCTCCAGGTGTGCAACCAGTCGTAGCCTAATTATTCTTAACAGTATTTTACAGGGGATGCTTGTCAGTGATACAGGTCTATAGTTAAGTGCCTCCTCCCTATCACCTTTCTTGAAGATCGGCACAACATTTGCCTCCTTCCAGCAACTGGGCAATTCTCCCGACATAAGTGACTCATTAAAGATCATTGCCAGAGGCACACTGAGGGCCTGTGCTGCTTCTTTTAGTATCCACGGTGATACTTTGTCTGGTCCAACTGCTTTAGTTTCATCCAGTGTTGTCAACTGTTTCATTACCTCCTCTGCTGTCACCTCTATATCTGATAGTCTTTCATCTAGGGTAACCCCTTCCAACAATGGGAGCTTCTCAGGCTCGGTAGTGAACACCTACCTCGGTAGTGAACACCTACCTCGGTAGTGAACACCTACCTCGGTAGTGAACACTTACCTCGGTAGTGAACACCTACCTCGGTAGTGAACACCTACCTCGGTAGTGAACACCTAGTGAAAGTGTGTGTGTGTGTGTGTGTGTGTGTGTGTGTGTGTGTGTGTGTGTGTGTGTGTGTGTGTGTGTGTGTGAGTGAGTTAGTTATAAATAATAAATAATTTTTTATTCGGGAAAAGCACATACATAGTTGATTGACAAACATAATGCTGTATTTATAGATAGTTACTTTAATACACGGAATTATTGTAGGTCGGCAGACAGAAGGTTACACAAACGAGGGTTAGGCAGTCGGGGTCCAAGAGCTAAGAGTTTTGACCCTACAAGCACAAGTAGTAAACATAAGGCTGGCGTGAGCAGCTGTTCCTGGCCGCGTCACTCTCGTTAAACACCAAGTTCCTGATTTATACGACAACTGAGGCGGCCTTGTAGTGCTTCAGGCGTAAATCACTTGAGTTATTGGAGCAATTGAGGTTGAAAGCTGGCCCTCCCCCTTCCCCCACCTCCCCCTCCTTATCCTTCCCCTTCCCCTCTCCTTCCCCTTCCTCCTTCCCCTCTTCCGATGACGGCACGTACCTACTGGGCGGGCAGAAGTCGCGGGTGGTACGTCTAGCAGGAGTTTGATAGTAGTATGTCTTTAGTGGGTGGTAGATCTCTTGCGTGGTAGATCTTTTGTGTGGTAGATCTCGTGTGGTAGATCTATTGTGTGGTAGATCTCGTGTGGTAGATCTTTTGTGTGGTAGATCTCTTGCGTGGTAGATCTCTTGCGTGGTAGATCTCTTGTGTGGTAGATCTCTTGCGTGGTAGATCTTTTGCGTGGTAGATGTTTTGCGTGGTAGATCTCTCGGGAGGTAGACGCGCGTCGTCCTCATCAGATATCAGTACTGTGTAATATCTGTGACAATGGCCGGTCGGCCGAGCGGACAGCACACTGGACTTGTGTTCCTGTGGTCCCGTGTTCGATCCCGGGCGGCAGCGAGAAACAACGGCCAGAGTTTCTTTCACCCTATGCCCCTGTCACCTAGCAGTAAAATAGGTACCTGGGTGTTAGTCAGCTGTCACGGGCTGCTTCCTGGGGGTGGAGGCCTGGTCGAGGACCGGGCCGCGGGGAGACTAAAGCCCCGAAATCATCTCAAGATAACCTCAAGATATGGCTATATATGTACTCTCGATGATAGCATGTCACCTCCACTCTCCCAAGTCTGTTACTGCCTTGTGTGTCTCCCCGGGGGTGGTGGTGTCTCCCCGGGGGTGGTGGTGGTGGTGTCTCCCCGGGGGTGGTGGTGGTGTCTCCCCGGGGGTGGTGGTGGTGGTGTCTCCCCGGGGGTGGTGGTGGTGGTGTCTCCCCGGGGGTGGTGGTGGTGGATTCTCCCCGGGGGTGGTGGTGGTGGTGTCTCCCCGGGGGTGGTGGTGGTGGTGTCACCCCGGGGGTGGTGGTGGTGGTGTCTCCCCGGGGACGGTACTGGTGTCTCCCCGGGAGGGGGGGCAAGGTATCACCTGCATCCCCCCCCCCCCCGGTCGGGGCTTGGTGTTCCGGACTACGGCAGTTATCGTCGTCTGCTCCAGCAAGTCGTTTTTTTCTACATAAGAAATATTATATATTATCGTTTTCTGTTATACTTTGACTGTTTTCATTCACCACTTGTCTGTGCCGTTATCTCCTGGCACGGACACGGACACGGCCACAGACAGGGCCAGACACGGACACAGCCACAGACAGGGCCAGACACGGACACGGCCACAGACAGGGCCAGACACGGACACGGCCACAGACAGGGCCAGACACGGACACGGCCACAGAAAGGGCCAGACACGGACACGGCCACAGACAGGGCCAGACACGGACACGGCCACAGACAGGGCCAGACACGGACACGGCCACAGACAGGGCCAGACACGGACACGGCCACAGAAAGGGCCAGACACGGACACGGCCACAGACAGGGCCAGACACGGACACGGCCACAGACAGGGCCAGACACGGACACGGCCACAGACAGGGCCAGACACGGACACGGCCACAGACAGGGCCAGACACGGACACTATAAAGAGGAATGGTTTGGTAACCTATGGAAGAATCGCAGTACCTTCGCCTGCTACCTGAAGGTGTTCTGGGAGTTGTTCTCCTACACAAGCCCGGTCCGGACGTGTCCAGCTTGACTTGTGATAACTTGGTCTAACATGCTGGATGCATGGAGAGCCCAACGAGGCCGCACATCCACCACAACCTGGTTGATCCAGCACTTCTTGAAAAAAAAAACATGCCTAATTATCTCTTGAAAACGTCCACTTTTGTTCCAGCAATATTTCTTACGCTTGCTGGGAGGATATTGAGGAGCCTCGGTACCTATTTAACTCCTGGATGAACAGAAGCTACAGTTAAGGATTGGCGCCCAGTCAATCTTCCCCGGCCAGAATACGAACCCCGGGGCCAAAGCGCTTGCTAAACACCAGCTGGGTCAGATTCACGAGAGCACTTACGCAAACACTTACGAACCTGCACATCTTTTCTCAATCTTTGGCGGCTTTGTTTACAATTATTAAACAGTTAATGAGCTCCGAAGCACCAGGAGGCTGTTTATAACAATAACAACAGTTGATTGGGAAGTTTTCATGCTTGTAAACTGTTTAATAAATGTAACCAAAGCCGTCAAAGATTGAGGAAAGATGTACACGTTCGTAAGTGCTTGCGTAAGTGCTTTTATGAATCTGGCCCCAGGCCGAGTGTGTTACCACTTGGCCACGGGGACTGGTATACCACATTTGCTTACAGCATAGCGTAAGTTGATATCCGGTGTTGGTACGTCAACAGCAGCCACAACAACCAGAGAGAACACACAGAAATCACACTAACGTGATGTATCCAATGAACAAATCCACAAGGGCCGTGACGGAGAGGCTACGAGATCCAGTAAGTTCAGTAGAGCTTCGGTTTCAACTCTTTTTACCCTGTCGTAGCTCAGTCGATTAAGGCAGTGTCTGGGATGCTCCCGGACGCAGGTTCGAATCCTCGTCACGGCCCTTGTGGATTTGTTAACCAGAGAGAACTTCAGCGCAGCAAGATATTAACGTTGTCCCAAGACGTAAACAGCCAAACACTCGTAAACCTTGGCGGTGAGGTCGTTAAGAGAATTGCCAGAGTGGTTTATGTTTAATTGTTAGAGGTGGTGGTGGTGGGCTGGCTTACATCACACTGCCACACGGCCGTATATGCATGCTCGCTCAGCGGTATATGCATGCTCGCTCAGCGGTATATGCATGCTCGCTCAGCGGTATACGCATGCTCGCTCAGCGGTATATGCATGCTCGTTCCTTCGAAGGATAATTCCTTCTCTTCTACCTCCTTGAATTATGGTCTCTCCATACTGCCGTTCACCTTTCATGTGAGTCTACAATTAAAGAAGCACTAGTAGGGGGAAAGTAATTATCACAAGAAGGCACCAAGCCTCCCCGTCTTGGTGCCTTCTTTCGATAATTTTTCAATGTCGGGGATATTCAAAAGGCGCTAAATATCACCGAGGATGCCAATAGGATGCCTCGCCTTGCTACACGAGGCGAGCGATGTCAAAGGTATCAGATTCATTAAGGATTTTGTCGAGGGACATCAGGAGAGCAAGACACGCAATCGTCCTGAATATCTGGACATTTCACAAGGCGGTACACTACTGTGAGAGGGACAATGCTGTTTGGACAGTAAAGAGCAGGGCGGCGTTCCATACACGCGTCCATGAGTTACGCGTGTATGGACAATACGTAACCCTAGTCAAAGAGTTACAGCCCCGCTCCTGTGCCAGGTAAGTCTACAGCGGGCTCACCACAGCCCGTTCTACTTTAAGGTAAGGAAACTATGAGGATGAAATTACGTACATTTTGATTTTACTTTATAATAATAATAATAATATAGACAAGATGAAGCGAGCTGAAGCAGCTGGCAGCGGCGGAGGTGCACGACATTGTGACCAACCAACCAACTATGCCTTATTCAAGGCATAGTTGTCCATCCTATGCCTTGACTAAGGCATAGGACGAACAACTTTTTCATTCGTTAAGAAGTGAGTTCCATAGACTGAGTCCTTTTATTTGTATGGAGTGTTTGCACAGATTTAGTTTGATTCTGAGGCTATCAAAGATATATTTATTTCTGTATTTATAATAATACCAATACGGCTGGGAACCCACCAAAACTCAACTGTCATAAATCTGCTGGCGATTTCTACCTGGGGAAGATGGCAGGTCACATTTGCATGAGAAAACACAGGTGATTATGATAACTAGACCGCACATTGCAAAACTACACGAGTGCCAGTCAGAGTGGGGTTACAAGTAACCTGGGAACCCACACAGTCAACAAAGTGTCTATGGATATACACATCATCAGGGCAGCTATGGTTGTCCGGACAAAGATCATAACATGCGTCTGCGTCTGGGATGCTCCCGGACGCATCTTGAGGTTATCTTGAGATGATTTCGGGGCTTTAGTGTCCCCGCGGCCTGGTCCTCGACCAGGCCTCCACCCCCGGGAAGCAGCCCGTGACAGCTGACTAACACCCAGGTACCTATTTTACTGCTAGGTAACAGGGGGCATAGGGTGAAAGAAACTCTGCCCATTGTTTCTCGCCGGCGCCCGGGATCGACCCCGGGACCACAGGATCACAAGTCCAGCGTGCTGTCCGCTCGGCCGACCGGCTCCCTGCATGGGAGCAGGGCATGTTCCCTCCCGGCATGTTCGAATCCTCGTCACGGCCCTTGTGGATTTGTTCAAAGATCATAATACTTAGTTCGGCCTGTAGCAGGACCAAACAAATCTTGGAACGTAGCAGGGGAAACGGGAAGCAAATGTGTGCGAGTGTGGTGACGCTACGCCGATGACCTCCACAGGGATTGGGGACGAACCCACGTGGAGGACGTACGTGTAGTTCCTTCCATGTTACAATGGAAGGAACCACACCAGGGGACGAGGTAAAATTTAAATTTTGCCCCGAGGGGCGAGTTTATTGGGCAGCGCCACTCATCTTGTGAGTGAACATACCGCCATAGCAGAATGTACAACACTCCCCAATAGGAAGAAAACCCGCTGGGTTGTTCATCCTGTCACTTGTACACTATGGGACGAGGTAGTCACCACAGGGGGCTTGGAGCTCAACCCAGCCACAGAAGTGGGAGGGGAACAGTCAGTCAGTCACTAGGAACTAAGAACTAAGAAGCCCAGTCTAAGAACTAGTTCCCAGAGATGAACTAAGCCCAGTCATCAGGGGTATTCAGAGACAAAGCCGGGCCTGAGCCCAACTGACCCCCCCCCCCCCCCGGCCTCTCTACAATCAGATCTTCTCTACCTGCCAAATATGCCCTAGTATGCTCCAACAAGCCCGAGTATAACGAGAAACAAATATATGAGTTGGTCTTTGATCCAGCATATGCTCGAATGACCGCCAAAGGTAGGATGGTTGGTCAAATATCGCACACATCCGCCGCTGCCAGCTGCTTCAGCTCGCTTCATCTCGTCCTCTAGTTGACGGTCAGAGACAAAGACGTGGGATTTGATTCCTGATATTCATCTAGTTGGACTTGCAGGAGTGAGCTACATCTCTTAGGATCCCGCCTCCGAACATCCTATTGAGCAGTCATATTTACTTTTGAAACTGTGTGTGGAGTCTGTCACCACCTTGTCAGTTTTAGCACATTCTGTGTTCATTATCATTACCAATGACAAAATTATTTTTAATATTTCTGTGGTTTATCTGGATGCTTAGCACATCTTCGTGTACCACCCTTGCTAAAGTCTCTCCTTATCTACACTGTTAATTTTCCTGAGAATTTTGTATGTGGTGATCATGCCTTATGTTTCTTTTCCATTCCAGTGCCGGGGGCTCTAACTTTGTTTAGTTTTTCCTCGTGAAGCTCATCCCGGGTTTGGTACTAGTCTTGTGGTATACCTATGAACTTACTCCAGCTTCATAGTACTAACAAGTTCCGAGCGACTCCCACTTCAGATTCCTAGAAGTCCGTTCTTATGTTAGCCAAACATTCACATGCAGCCACGGGAGACATCTCCCGTCACGCAGGGTGCAGCCGCACCTCCACAGATCTCCAGTATCATCTATTGATACTGGTAATGGCTCAAAAGGGCCACAACTTACGGGCTATTCATGCCCGTGCCACCTTTTGGGTGGCTTAATCTTCATCAATCATCACATGCAGCTGACACTATTCATTGGATGTGGGCTTTTGGGGACGTTGACCTACCAATAATTAAGCATTACTCACAGTAATCACAATAGCGTGATACATCAAATGACCAAATCCACAAGGGCCGTAATGAGGGTTCGAACTTACGTCCAGGATGATACCTTGAGGTTACCTTGAGGTGCTTCCGGGGCTTAGCGTCCCCGCGGCCCGGTCGTCGACCAGGCCTTCTGGTTGCTGGACTGATCAACCAGGCTGTTGGACGCGGCTGCTCGCAGCCTGACGTATGAGTCACAGCCTGGTTGATCAGGTATCCATTGGTGGTGCTTATCCAGTTCTCTCTTAAACACTGTGAGGGGATTGCCAGTTATGCCCCTTATGTGTAGTGGAAGCGTGTTGAACAGTCTCGGGCCTCTGATGTTGATAGAGTTCTCTCTCAGAGTACTTGTTGCACCTCCGCTTTTCAACGGGGGTATTCTGCACATCCTGCCATGTCTTCTGGTCTCATGTGATGTTATTTCTGTGAAAGAAAGACGGAAATATGTAACACTTACCATTATGATCCCAGACGCGCCTTGAAATTATTTTACCATGTAACGCAATCGACTAAGCCGCGTCTGGGATCAACCTGGACGTAAGTTAGAACCCTCATCACGGCCTTTGTGGATTTGTTCATAATTAAGCATATAATCGATAATGAATGCTTTGCTATTGCCCTTTTTTGTTTCGAGTATTTTGTGAGCAGTAGATCAACCTGGAAAGTAAGATACCAGGCTTACTTTCCTTGTAAGCCTGGTAGCTTACTTGTATCTTGCTTGTATCTTATTACCTCAACATTCATTTCTCTCCAAGTGAACACCAGGGCTTAACTCAACCTATGTAATCCGTAATACGTAAGTGTAAGCTTCTCTCTCCTTACCATACTACTTGTGTAAAGGAGGAAATGTATATGTTTATCTCTCAGAATGTTTGGTAATATGTTTATTGCTTGTGATGTGTGTCTATGTATGTATTAACACGATGTACTGAACGGGGTGAGAATAGCTTGAGCTACCTCATCCCTTTGTGTGTATTTTACCTCAATAAACTTATTTCAATTTCTCTCTCCTCTTGTCTGTTATTTCAAAAAGTACCTTTCTGTAGTAGCCACTAATTTTGTCTGCATGTTAGCTGAGTACCCAAATGAGCCACAGAGACATTAGAAAGAACTTTTTCAGTGTCAGAGTAGTTAGTAAATGGAGTGCATTTGGCAGTGATGTGGTGGAGGCTGACTCCATACACAGTTTCAAATGTAGATATGATAGAGCTTGAGAAGCTCAGAAATCTGTACAGCAGTAGATTGACTGTTCAGAGGCGGGACCAAAGAGCCAGAGCCCACCCCCACCCCCCCCCCCCCCCCACCCCCGCAAGAACAACTAGGTGAGTACAAGCACGTCATCCCTGTCAGTTTGAGTGCGAAAATGTCTTCCTTAAGCCCAGAAGAGGAGATTCATAAGGTACATTCAACGGCTGATCAAATTACGGATGCTCAGTTTGTTGATGTACAAATTACGGTGATTTCCTCACCTCCCTTGCCACGTGTGGCAAGGGAGGTGAGGAAATTAGTACAAAATTAACATGGCCCTGTACCACAGACAACTGATGTAACGGTTGGTGTACCATCACCAAACACTGCTGCTACCAGGATAACATTCTGAGATAACGTCACCACTGTAACACTTACCATTATGGTTGCTCTTAACTGGTAACCCATCAGGCTGTAACAATTGTTAAATAACACCCCAGAGAAGTGTCCAAGTCCGCCCTTGCAGTAGATAAAGCTCAAGCCGGTCAACAGGGGGACATTGGTCACATCAACAATGATGTTAAATTAACTTTACAATACAGCAATGGATGGTATTAGAACAGGTTACTCATAACAGATAATTAACGCCGTCATCACTTCTCCTGCATTCGGGGTAATTAAGCCAATTGACTCCGGAGAAGACCAATCAATTAGTATAGAGTATAAGGGAAATTTTTATATTTATATACTTCCAGGAGGGATGAAATTCCTTTTAAACTTTACTTAAGTCCAGACAAGTGGAATATATTGTCTCAAAGATACTCGTAAGATCCCAGGTAATGTCCAAAGCAACTCAGGGGCTATGACTTGGGAATTTAAGGGAAAGTATATGAAAATACACATGAGAACAATTTAATCACTATATTTAATTGAATAATGCAAATTAATTAACTCCCGAAGCTAACAAACATCCTATCCTTGAGGCAATGGAAATGGAACTACAAATTATACACTTAACAGATCCTTACCGTATCCTGCTCCTAAGCCGATGTTGTGGGGTCCTCAGGTTGACCTAACGAGCTCTTGTGTCGTCCGCCCCGTTCACACACACTTGACTACGCTCGTCTTGCAAGCAGGTCAGCTACACCTTCCCGTACCACCTTTTCCGACACACATAGGCCTGGGTAGGCTGTATTTAAACATAACAGATAGTGGGATTCGGAGTTATCTAGAAACAGCTTGGTAGGACATTGCTGGGAATTTACTTTCACAATGAGACGGGTAATAAATCCTCTCTACATGATATTTTTTTTTTTTTTTTTTTTTTTTTTTGAGATATATACAAGAGTTGTTACATTCTTGTAGAGCCACTAGTACGCGTAGCGTTTCGGGCAGGTCCCTGGAATACGATCCCCTGCCGCGAAGAATCGTTGTTACAACCAAGTACACATTTTACTGTTGCGTTAAACAGAGGCTACAGTTAAGGAATTGCGCCCAGTAAATCCTCCCCGGCCAGGATACGAACCCATGACATAGCGCTCGCGGAACGCCAGTCGAGTGTCTTACCACTACACCACGGAGACTATTATAAATATATGAGACATGATTATATCTCCATATTATGATTAAGGTGGTACCACTATCCAGTCCTGGTCAGACAACCTCATTACCTCAGTTCATTACAAAAGCTAAAACACTTTCATCCTCCCGGCAAACGAGGAAAAAAGTAAGCGCAAAGTGCTCTCGGCGTTTCGGGCGATCGAGCGGAAACACTGAAAAGTGTATACTCTTTTCACTGACCTGACCTTAATTTTCAATGTACACACTTCATTTTTGTACCAATGTGTTCGCAATACATATGTTCTTCTAGAACATTCTATCAAATGTCACATAAGAATGCGTTAGACCGGCACCATATAAAGAAACTTCGTTGATTACACTTTGCGTGTCACCAATACAATAGTCCTACCACGATGATACAAGACAATTCCGTTCTCCCAAATAGGCTATGTGGCTATTAGAGAAAACGTATATTTTATGGAAAACATCTTCATACTATCCCCAACTCGATCGGATAAGAATTGAATATTATAGAACTATTTGTTCGTCAGACATAAAAATATGTCGCGCGCTCACATTCAAGAGAAAAATAGTTGTCCCGTTTCTGTGTCCGAATAGTAGGAAAGTGTTTAATTAATTAATTAAAATTAATATGCCTTTGGGCCAATTAAAGGAAATGAATCTTTACTCTCAAACGATGAATGATTATATAGGCAAATTAACAAGGTAAACTGCCAAGTGAATACTAACAGTAAACATTACTTAATAAAGTTTAGAAATTAAGGATAATTGGCACCTGCAACGGCATGGTCGACAGTGAATGATCTGACTCCACACGTTACCAACCACACATGGAAACAATTCCATGAATCAACTCGTCCTCCAAACAAAGACCCAACAGTGATTCCATACACCCGCCAACCCTCCCCCCTCCCCTTCCCTGTTTATGAATGAAAAACGGTTTACACACGACTCGACTGTTGACGTTCGAACACTTCCGGAACAAGTGCTTCACAGCAGCCCGTCCTCCAAACAAAGATCCAAAAGTGATTACATTTATATTCGAACCCCAGTTGGAAACAGACCCAACTATAGGATGGGTTAACCCAAGTATCGCGCTTCCAAAAGGGTCGCCCAAGTTGGAAAAGACGAACGCTGAAAGAATATTGTTGAAAACATCTTGATAACTGATTAAACCAAAATTATTTATTAGTCAGAAACGCGATCTATATGTAAAACCTCTACCAGACAAATATTTTAAGTAAAACCGGAGATATTTGTAGTTGTATAAAAGTGGCAGTTTTCATCGCTCGTCAAACTCGAAAACCGCAGCATTCATCTCAGAACCATGCCTATTTCACGCAGATTCCTTAATAAACGTAAGAGTTTTATATGTCACAAGAAAGACAGATATATAAGCTTCGTTCTAAATACCTTACCATGGGCATATTTAAATTTAAAGCGAAGATACGTGTACTTTTATAATAGCCGAGCTCCGACTCCGGACAGATCGATCGACGGAGCAACTCTCTCTCAGAACAATGCTTATTTTACGTAAATTTGTAAATAATCGTAAATTTTTTATATGCCTCAAGAAAGATAGGAATATAAGGCTCATTTTAAACACTTTATCATAGACATAATTAAAGTTCTAATGAAGATTCATGTATTTTAATAATCGCCGAGCTCCGACCCCCGTATAGACTGAGCGACAGAGCAACTCTCTCAGAAGAATGTTTATTTTACGTAAATTCGTTAATAAACACAAATGTTTTACACGTCTTAAGAAAGATAGAAATATAAGCTTTATTTTAAATACATTACATTAGACATATTTAAAGCTCAAGTGAAGATATATATGTTTTTATAGTGGCGTTCAGTAGCTTTTCGGTCATGGAGTGCAGACGCCTACGCACTTGCCAATATGTTGTGTAATTAACAAAGATACGCTAATAAAGCCTAAAATATTACATGCCTCCAGAAAGACAGAGCTATAATCGTTATTGTGAGTGCATCAAAGGAAATAAATCATGTTGGAGACCAATGATATAGCAATTTTAATTTAAGTTTCGAGTCCCGCCCGGTCGAGAGAGATGGGGCGACTCTCGCCCCATCTATTGGAGATTCTGTCCACTAAAGACCCAAAGCTACTCAAACCTTCCTAGCATTACGTAAGCAATGAAGTAATATGGTATATTTACACACTATAATGTGGATGCTGGATGCAGAAAATGAGAAAACATAATTTTACTCTGAAAAAATATCATTTCATAACAAAATAAGATGTAAATATGTAATATCAAAGGAAGTCGATGGTCCAAGCAACAATATCGTGGAGCGACTTATCCAAGATATATTGCTCTCTGGAAAGTGTTTGCTGGCATATCAACCTTCTGTACACCGTGATCCAGTCGTCGAACTTCTCTGCTCAAATTATCGCAAATTTAATTTATGATGTTAACAAGTAGAATGCGTATTTTTAATAAAATCTAACGATATTAACAAGTAGAATGCGTATTTTTAATCAAATCTAACATAACTAGCCAGAAAACGTTAAAGATTATTTAAAAATACATGGTTGGAAGTTAAATCAACTCCATAGAACAATATTTTTGTTATAGATGCTAATCGTTATTTGTTGGTATGCGTTCGCTACTTAAACTATCATGTACTGTATTTATGTAAAATCTCCCTGTTTCTTCGGACATGGAACACGGAACCTTACACGCTCTCTGATTTACTGTTTAATAGAGATTCACAAATAAGCTTATGATTGTATACGTTATCAAAAAGGCAGTGACAAAGTCAATTTTGCATTTTAATCACAGAGATTAGATCTTAGTGAGATAGAAAAGATATTCATATTTTAAAGAAGGATTTTTGAACCATCGCTCTCCCTATCGATAGAAACTAACTTTTTTTTTGTTATTATTAACAAGCTTAGGTATACACAGTAATGTGCTGCTACCCTATTCTATATGAAAGATTACACAGTGTATATCAAAAACTAGCTATAAGTTCATTAAATATTCCCATCTCACAGGATGGTTAGTTATACATGGAATCAGGGAATAAAATACCAGCCTCAATAAAAAAAAAAATCAACTGTGACTAACAAGAACACCACTTACGGGCTATTCATGCCCGTGCTACCTTTTGGGTGGCTTAATCCTCATCAATCAATCACAAGAAACAAGGGATACATCTCCCGTCACGCAGGGTCCAGTCGCACCTCCACAGATCTCCAGTATCATCTATTGATACTGTTAATGGTTCAAGAGGACTACCACTTACGGGCCTACCTCAAGGTAACAATCAGGTGAGAACATAAAATATAAGGCTGATCTATTAGCCTCCGTTAGCAAAATCCGGGTACAGCATAAGAATATCTTCCAATATTCCTAAGTGTATGAAGTAATTACAGAGTTCAAAGTACCTTGTACCATTTGGTCTGAAGTCACTTATAACAGGGCAATCACAGATATAGTGTTGGTGAGTATGTCCCAGCTCTTGTTCACATAGTTTACAATTGGAATATTCACCATTGGGGGCTATTCATTACCTGCAGCCACCTGCGATACATATCGATATCCTAGCCTAATTCTGGCAATTACAATGTCACTGTCATTGTGACACTAGTGGAAGTTTTATGCTGTCCGTTCATATAATTCTCGATTCTAAACATGTTTACTTAGTTTAGTTCATTAATTATGCACCCCATATATCATCTTGTGGGCGGTAGTGGAAAAGGTTACAGAGGCACATAAACATGTCATAGCTCTTTATACTCTTTCTTTCTGGTTTTTGTGTGTTAGTGACTGCTCTTCTGTCTTCCCTAATTTCCTAAAATATTGCGGCTTTGACAGAAGAGATTGGAATGCCCATATCCCACTCAACTTCAGGCTTATCACATTCAGTTTTAGCTACCTTGTTTGTGTCATCATGCTGGACAACACCTATATGAGAAGGTATCCATACAAATGAGACTTTGAAACTCCTACTGTTTGCAATAATAATGTTGTTTATAATGGATGTTACAACTACAACCTTTTGAAGATCAATGCTAATTTTATCTAGATAATGTAATAAACGAAAGTTTTATATGTCAACAGAAAGGCAGAAATATAAGCTACACTTTAAATACTTGTCATAAATATAACTGAAGTGATAGCGAAGATATATGCATTTGATACTGTACTGTTTCTTGATGGCTTGCTCTAAGAGTGTGAAGCCCTTCACACCAGCCTATAAATTGTGTAATTTATTTCCATATATGCTAATTAACCTTAAAATCTATATGTCAGAAGGAAGGAAGATGTAGACGTTAATGTGACAACATTTCAAGAAATATCTCTCTCTTTAAAGTTAAATAATACAATCCTATCGCCGGTGTCCGGACACATGAAAGCTACTTAGGTATCAGTGGCCAGCCAGATGGAGATCACAGGCTGTACAATACTGATAAATTATGTAATTCACAGAGATACGTTGATAAATATTAATGTTTTATATTTTATTAAAAATACAGATATATATACTTTGTTTCATACGTTAAATGTAACAATATTTCAGTATATATTATATAAGCATAGTATATATAATTCAGTATATACAATATATAATAAGAGTGTCAGACCACGGAGGAAGAATTGAAACAGGAATTTCCTTTAGTACTTTCTTATATTAATACATCTTCAGAGCGAACCATTCCTTCTGAAGATGTATTAATATACGAAAGTACTTAGAGCATTCTATTGTGGTTTTAATATTGAACAATTATACATATCCGAAACAGACAAATCTGGTGTCCGAAATAGTAAAAATATTAGTGTGCGATGTGATCAATGTAAGGGGGATATTGGGTGTGCCTCGTATCCCCTACAACAACAAGAAGTTCGAGAGCGATGAGGCCGCCACCTACTAGCTTCAGGATGTCGTTGAATCTAAATCAACAATATACTACCGCCGCTACTTTCTCGGAAACGTAAGTACCTGCCGCTTTACTTCTCTCACCCTGCCTAGCCTGGCCTGACCTGGCCTAGTCAGACCTGACTAGACCTGACCTGGCCTAGCCTAGTCTGACCTGGCCTAGTCTGACCTGGCCTAGTCTGACCTGACCTGACCTGGCCTAGCCTTACCCAACACTAATCACCACACGTGACAGCCCAAACGAATCGCAAATAAGTACACGTAACAAGTCATATGCCCGGACACTTTCACCTTGTGGACTGAGTGGTAACTATTGTATAGAAGAGCCGGCTCCCTGAGAGTGGTAAGAGGGCGTGATAAGAGGCTAACGTGTGGTCTTGAAGGAAGTCGATAAAGCAGACAATTTTCAAAAGGAAGGGCAGCATAACGAGCAGACAGGAATGGACAGACAGTCGGTTATCCCATAATGTGTAATACGCCCCGCACAGCATGGGTGGAGTGGGGGGGGGGGTTGTAGCAGGGCACAGTATGGTGATGGTGCGGGTGAAGTACACACCCACTGAATTCCTGCCATCAATAATTGTTTTCATAACCATTAGAACAATGGCATCCCTCCAGCCACCATCCTTCCACTGACCCCCTCCTCTGGTCCTCCACCTCAGACAATAACCCCCCACACCCCCTCTCCCTTCCAGACATCAGCATGTCAAAATCAGTACCATAATGTGTTTAAACTATTTAAACTAAGTCATTGTGTATCTCAAGGTATCTTAATTCATTTGAAAGTGTACATGTGCATTCGTTCATATACTCGCCTAATTGTGCTTGCTGGGGTTGAGCTCTGGCTCTTTAGTTCCACCTCTCGACCGTCAATCAACAGGTGTACAGGTTTCTGAGCCTATTGGGCTCTATCATATCTACACTTGAACCTGTGTATGGAGTCAGCCTCCACCACATCACTTACTAATGCATTCCATTAGATATAATCATATATGATTACACATAATCATAATCATTCTATACACATAATCATATATGTGTACGTCAACGTATACATACATGCGTATATATACCTCATATTAAAATACTGATAAACGAATGACCACGAACAAATTTATTTATAATTGTAGCATTATATATAATTTTAATAGACTAATTATGTGTTTATACATTTGAATGGTCCAGACAGGTGGCCAGCCTTGGACATATACACTTCTGGTAGGCACAATGACCTCATGTTAGACCCTTGATAGATTATGTGAGAGAGAGAGAGAGTTGGGGCAGGGAGGTGCGTGCCCCAGGGAGATAATCCATGCCCATGCCCCGCCTCGAGGTCAGTTCTCGAGTCACACCAAGAATAACAATCGAGCAAGTTGTCCTGACCAGGATGTGGCATATTAGGGAGGGTTGAGGAATAGGAAGCCTGTCTGATAGGGCTCTTGGCAAGCAGCTCTCCCTCAGTCTACCTATCTATTTGGAAGAAATGTATCTAGGCCCTCCTCCCCCCTGCCTATTCTCTCTCCCCCACCTTTCTTCCTTCATTTCCTCCCTCCTTCCCTTCCCCTCACTGGTGAGAGAGTAGGAGTGTGAGAGTAGTTAGAGAACTCGTAGTTCTCACGCTCGTGAAATTGTCTGCGACCCTGCAGGAGTAGAGCGGAGGGGGGGGGGGTGAAAGTAGGTGACGATGGAGGAGTAGAGGGGAGCATTATATGCAGTGAACGTAGGTGTCTATGGAAGAGTACATCATAGAGGAGGGTGAAAGGAAGGTGACGATGGAGGAGAAGGGAGGGGGTGTGAAGGTAGGTGATGATGGAGGAGTAGAGGGGAGGAGGGGGGCAAAGGTAGGTGTCTATGGAAGAGTACATCATAGAGGGGGGTGAAGGTAGGTAGCGATGGAGTAGAGCAAAAGGGGTGGGGGTTGAAAGTAATCCTGAGTTTAATTTTTTAGTTATATATAGTGACACCTCGGCTTACGAATGAATATTTATGAACTTTTCGGGTTACGAGCCTAATTTCTTCGAAAAATTTGAATCGGGTTACAAACTTTGCCTCGGGAAAGGAGTTTGTTGATATACGTATGGGCTGACCTAGCGCGTGGTGGCATGGTGATCGTGCCTCAGTTTACCAGTGTCTCCTGCCTAGTAAGTATCGCGCCTGAATTCTTTGTAAAGCATTACATTTGTTTTGGGATTTTTGGCTATTTGAACATAAAATTTGTTATGATATATCTTGCCATGAGTCCCAAGAAAGCCAGTGGTAAGGTTCAAGCCAAGAAAACACATGTGAGAATGACCATAGAGGAAAAACAAGAGAGCATTCATAAACATCAAAATGGTGCACAGGTTGTTGAACTAGCTAGGCAGTACAACAAATCTATGTCAACAATATGCACTGTACTTGCTAAGAAAAAGGACATTATGAACATTAAAGTGGCAAAAGGCATATCAACAATCCCGAAACAAAGAACACAAACACTTGAGGATGTTACAAAGTTTTTATTAATTTGGATACACAACAAGGAGTTAGCAGGTGATAGCATTTCAGAGGCCATCATTTGTGAGAAACCAAGGCATTTGCATGAAGACCTTTTAAAGAAAACCCCTGGAACGAGGGGGGGGGGGGGAAAGATGAATCAAGTTTGAAAATGTGAAAAGTTTGTGTGACAATAGAGCCTCGTGGAAAACTTTTGCTGTGGTCATTACCTGGTGGAATGCACCCAGGATGGAGTATTAGGACTACATCTTTTAAATCATAAAAGTAATAAACATTTCCCATCAACCTTACAAACAATATTAACCTATTTTCATGTATTTCCCCCATGTGCATTTTAACAAAGTTGCTAAATTGCCTTTATCATTCTGTAAAATTTCAATTACAGTACTGTATGTATAATTTTGTTAGTATAAATGGACTGAATATTCTGAAATTGCTATTAATTTTACAATTTCAGATTCAAAGGTGGTCTGGACACCCAATTTGGTCAGACAGGTGAAGAGAGCATCTAGGATAGTTCGAAGAGATGAAGATGGTCGCAATTGTGTTCTAAGAGGCAAACTCCCCCCTTTGCTCCTGACATTATGTTCAACCATTGACCTCTGCACACCTAACACAAGTTAGGTTGAAAACTCCTCCTTCATGTCATTGGTACATTAGCCAGAAACTCAGGGCTCATGTAGGAATATCCCTAAAAAAAAAAAAGTGGCCCCAACAATGCATCCTCCAAGTCTGGAGGATGAGCAGGAGCATTGTCGAGAAGCAGGACCTTGAGTGTCAAACTTTTCTCTTGCAGATATTTTTTGATGGCAGGGCAAACCACTCCACATCACAGTTTTTCTGTACGTTATATATTTTTTAAAACTTTTGGATTTTCGGAATGATACACGAGCAAGGGTTTAATTTTCAAATCGCCACACAGCACAAGAGTTAGCCTATCCTGACACAAGTTAGCCCAAGTTAGCTTGTGTCTGGGCAGTGACGTCTCCTTTTGGGTAATAGATGTCCTCTTCGGCAATTTTTTCCAGAATAGCTATGTCTCCTCACAATTAAACACTTGTTGTGGAATGTATCCATCAATACAGCACAGTGTATCTACAAAATTTTAATTTTTTACTTATATATAGTGTCACCTTGGCTTACGAATGAATATTTATGAACTTTTCGGGTTACGAGCCTAATTTCTTTGAAAAATTTGAATCGGGTTACAAACTTTGCCTCGGGAAATGAGTTTGTTGATATGCGTATGGGCTGACCTAGCGCGTGGTGGCATGGTGATCGCACCTCAGTTTACCAGTGTCTCCTGCCTAGTAACTATCGCGCCTGAATTCTTTATAAAGCATTACATTTGTTTTGGGATTTTTGGCTATTTGAACATAAAATTTGTTATTATATATCTTGCCATGAGTCCCAAGAAAGCCAGTGGTAAGGTTCAAGCCAAGAAAACACATGTGAGAATGACCATAGAGGAAAAACAAGAGAGCATTCATAAACGTCAAAACGGTGCACAGGTTGTTGAACTAGCTAGGCAGTACAACAAATCTATGTCAACAATATGCACTATACTTGCTAAGAAAAAGGACATTATGAGCGTTAAAGTGGCAAAAGGCATATCAACAATCCCGAAACAAAGAACACAAACACTTAAGGATGTTGAAAAGTTTTTATTAATTTGGATACACAACAAAGAGTTAGCAGGTGATAGCATTTCAGAGGCCATCATTTGTGAGAAACCAAGGCATTTGCATGAAGACCTTTTAAAGAAAACCCCTGGAACGAGGGGGAAAAAGATGAATCAAGTTTGAAAATGTGAAAAGTTTGTGTGACAATAGAGCCTCGTGGAAAACTTTTGCTGTGGTCATTACCTGGTGGAATGCACCCAGGATGGAGTATCAGGACTATACATCTTTTAAATCATAAAAGTAATAAACATTTCCCATCAACCTTACAAACCATATTAACCTATTTTCATGTATTTCCCCCATGTGCATTTTAACAAACTTACTAAATTGCCTTTATCATTCTGTAAAATTTCAATTACAGTATACTGTATATAATTTTGTTAGTATAAATGGACTGAATATTCTGAAATCACTATTAATTTTACAATTTCAGATTCAAAGGTGGTCTGGACACCCAATTTGGTCAGACAGGTGAAGAGAGCATTTAGGATAGTTCGAAGAGATGAAGATGGTCACAATTGTGTTTGAAGAGGCAAACGCCCCCCTTTGCTCCTGACATTATGTTCAGCCTATTGACCCCTGCACACCTAACACAAGGTAGGTTGAAAACTCCTCCTTCATGTCATTGGTTCATTAGCCAGAAACTTAGGGCCCATGCAGGAATATCCCTAAAAAAAAAAAAGTGGCCCCAACAATGCATCCTCCAAGTCTGGAGGATGAGCAGGAGCATTGTCGAGAAGCAGGCCCTTTAGTGTCAAACTTTTCTCTTGCAGATATTTTTTGATGGCAGGGCAAACCACTCTACATCACAGTTTTTCTGCACGTTATATATTTTTTAAAACTCTTGGATTTTCGGAATGATACACGAGCAAGGGTTTAATTTTCAAATCGCCACACAGCACAAGAGTTAGCCTATCCTGACACAAGTTAGCCCAAGTTAGCTTGTGTCCGGGCAGTGACGTCTCCTCTTGGGTAATGTATGTCCTCTTCGGCAATTTTTTCCAGAATAGCCATGTCTCCTCACAATTAAACACTTGTTGTGGAATATATTCATCAATACAGTATCTACAAAATCTTTAAAATCACGAACAAATCTTTCAGCCCCCACTTTGTCTGAGCTAGCACCCTCACCATGCCTCACAACACTATGAATACCACATCTTTTTTCAAAATTTCTCAAACCATCCCCTACTCACCTTAAACTCTTTCGTATCTGCAAAACTCGTTCTAGGGGTTTTCTTTATAAGATCTTGCATGAAGATTTCATTGTTGACCAAACCACACACTGGAAATTGAATAGACGACGACATTTCGATCCGTCCTGGACCATTATAAAGTCGATTGTGATGAGATGAGGGAAGCAAGAGCATTAAGTAGGCAAGAGAGAAAGGTGAGGAGATGGCAAGTATGTACGTATGTACATGAATAAAACATTTACATACTTATACATAACGTGTGTAAATAGTGTAATAAACACAATAACAGTATTTTCGGAGGAGGAATGTTGGCGAGTAATGTGTTGGAGGAGGGAGGGAGGACTGGCAGGGTGTGGCAGCTCACTCATGTTTTTTGGGCTCACCATACCAACATAGTGGATCGTTATGGTGAATACATACGTAGATGGGTATATACAATGTGTGTATATAGTGTAATAACAGCAAAAACACTGTTTGATTGTAGAATATGTCGCATATATGAGGCCCATAATTTTGAGCATAGCGATGTTCTATACTTTGAATTATATAAATTCCACAAATTACACACTTTTAAATAATATTACAGCAAAAAAAAAGAAGAAATGAATGAGAAACTTCAAAATAATTGCGCAACATTTTATTCGCAGCAACTGCCATCGCACGGGGTGGCGGGGCCGACAGACCCCCATCGCTCCAACGCTCAGCGCCCATAATTTGCTCAACTTCCCAGCTCCATCGCAGCTAAAGTAAGTCACATACAATATTTTTTGTTTAGTTTCCCCATGATCAGACTCTGCATTTTAACAATATAAGAAGAGAAAAAAAATTTTTGGAAAGAATTTATTTCTTGTGCACCAGGGTGTTATTTGGAGACTGAGCAGTTCAGTGGTTAACTACTATATTTTTGTTTCTCCCACACACGCACCCCCCTAGGAAGCAGCCTGTAACAGCTAACTCCCAGATACCTATTTACTGTTAGGTAACAGGGGTCATCCCCTTTTGTACAAAGAATCTGCTAAACCTTTTAGGGCTAATCTTTGACACTCGTTTGTCTTTGTCGCCCCATATTTTTTACGTCCGAGTTGAATGCTCTAAGGCCCTTAACTAACTTTAGGTCATGTCCCATACTTCTTGGGGAGCTAATCGACACTGCTCCTCTCTTTACATTCCTCTCTCGTTCTGTCTAAACTCGATTATGGCCCTGTTTACTCGTCTGCTTCTCCTTCTACCCTTCACCATCTGGACACACTGCATCATACTGGGTTACGGCTCAGCTCTGGTACCTTTCCTTCGACACCTACCCTAAGCCTGTATGTTGAAACTGGCGTCCTGTTTCTACAGGATCGCCATGATCGCTACTGTCTTCTCCACCTTGCACGGTCCTTACAGCACCCTCACTCTTGCTTATGTCATGCCTTGACTTTTACCCATCCTGTGGTTCCTGTTCCCCTTCACCACCTATCTCTCTCTGTACGGTTGTCTCTCTTACAAAATGCTCTTTCAGTTTGTGTTACCAATATTTCCCCTCGTGTCATTCCGTCTTTGCCCCTATGGAGGGGTCCCCGTTCCTAAATTCTGTAAGCCTTGACCCACATGACTAAAACTTTTACCCCTCCTACAGTTCTAAATCACCTTTTCCTTGAACACTTTTCTTCACACTTCCACTCTATTTCCGTCTTCACCAATGGGTCTTAAGTCTGCAGACGGTGTAGGCTACTCTGTTGTTTTTCCTGACTGCACCTTTGTGTCTCCTGCCTCCGGAGACTAGCATCTTCATGGCAGAACTTTATGCTATTCTCTATGCTCTTCATCAACTCTTTTCTCGCTGTCAATCCTCCTCTGTGTTTGTAGTTGACACTTGCAGTGCCCTCATGGCTCTAGAATCCTTTAATCCAGTCCATCCTTTGGTAGTTGAAATTCAACATTGGCTGTTTCTTATCTCCAGTAGATTTAAGACAGTGGAATTTCGCTGGATTCCCACCCATATTGGTGTGTTCTTAAATGAGTGTGCGGACACTGCCGCTAAGGAAGCTATCCACACCTGTCCCATCTCCCGTAAAGGTATTCCTTATTATGACTTTTACCCAGTTATTCATTTCCCCATTCTTGCCCGTTGTCAGGGTTGTTGGTCTTCTGTTACTGGTAACAAATTGCATGCTCTTAAGAGTAGTGTGTTCCCGTGGCCTTCCTCCTACCACCGTAACCGGTGGTGGGAAACGGCTCTGGCGAGGTTGTATATTGGTCATACACGTTTAACGCACGGGAACTTAATGGAGCGCTGCCCTGCTTCTTATTGTCCAAACTGTTGTCTCTACATGTCCTGACTTCCAGGACTTACGTGTCTTGCTTCCCGACCATCCCTCACTGTCAATTGTCCCTCGATAAAATTCTTGGTAAATTCAATACCTTTGATATTGTTCGCCGTATGCGTTTTTGTTCTTGTATTGGCGACGTTAGTGATATTTAGCGCACTATGATTATCCCACACATTTGATGGTTTGATAATTACTGTACTGTACAGTACTTTGGTTTGGAATGTATCAAATAAAGTTGTTTCATGTATTCAAATGTGTGAGAAAATCCACTGGGGCTGTGAGATGAAGCGAACCTGTAACAAAGGCATTGCCAGTTGCATACTCTACCACCACTGATGGTAAAAGTCTTACAACTGGATATCTTGTGTGACGGGTTATGGTATCACAGCTATACTGAACCAAGATGGTATGACTCTCCCTCACATAAATGAAAGAAATGCTGCTATTGGCCTTGCAGTGTGTAAGTTGCAGGTGGAAACAAATGAAAATTATCAAATAAATAATTAAACAATTTACTGAAATAGTAATGAACAAAAATAACACATGACAATACTTGACTATCATGTAATGCAAAGGTGAACAAGTTAGTATGACCTTAAATGCAAAAAATAAACTATAAGCAATGAATAAAAGTATGAAGATATACTGGTGTTCTGAAGACAGCTACCATACCACCATGGCATCAGTCACATGATGTTGGCTGGAAGTGGACGACGGGTTAGAGACACCAAGGTGATCCTAGAGCACTAAGGGAGAGATTGCCTCTCCAGGGAGGCAGCGCTCTTTATATAGTCCGGCGGTGATGACTCATCCAGTGTCAACACGAGGTGGACATCTGGTCAACTAGCAAACTGCTCGTTGTGGCTGGCGGTGCCTTTGTGTTGAGCTGTACCACTGTCAGTTGAAGGCGGCTAACTGCTTGTTTGTGGGGACAAACTGCCAGTTAGCAGTGGCGCCCGGCTTGCCTCTGAGTCGTACCAGGCCGTGCCAGGCCCTGGGGGGTATGGAGAGGTGGCAGGACTGATGACTCTTCTGGGCTGGTGTAGATGTATACTTCCAGTGCAGAGGCATTAAAGGTGAAGGGAAAAGGCAGTTCCACTGCTATGCAGGGGATTCACGTGACACTTGTGAAGCCACAGAAAGTCTGGAGGCCCTACTGAAGCCAGTCCAAGTATTAAATAAAACCCCTGAAGTACGCCGGTGAAGGGTAAAGTGAAGGGTGAAGCAAGACCGTATGCCCCAACTTCAGGCACACACAGAAAATCACGTTTTGTTATGCTGTAAACATTGCCACAACCCTGTGTTTTATTGATTTAAATGGCCACAGGGAGGCATACAACACTGCAGATTATGATGTCATTAGTTATCCACTGTGCTGACAAGTGGGCTGACTGATGTTCGTTGACACCTGTATCGTGCTTCAATTTAATCGCCAGGAGATCACCCTCTCACTAGACTCGTCTGTAGGAAGTACAGTATAGTATGTCAAATTACCTTGGATCATAAATAGCATAAGACTTGGGGGTAGGAGAGGGTTGCAGTGTTTGTCATGGCTCTCAGTTGTTCCTGGTATTAGGCAATTTAGTTCTGGAATCATTTTTGTTGGCCAATGTTAAACTTTTTCGAAAGTAGATGTTTTTCTGAAAGGGAAGGGGGGGGGGGAACCTCTATGCTTGGATACAGTTATCTAAGTGAATACTTAGATTTATACAGTAGAATAACTACCTTCTTTTCCTTAGTCAAAAAGGTTGCTTGTTTATTTCTAGGGACTTGTATTTTCTTTTATTTTTAACTGCAGCAACTTTCAGTGAATGATAGATTCTTACTGAAAGGACCTTTACTTCATTGTTGTTGCTTTATGGTCATCTCATTGTGTACAGGGATTCCGCGAAGCTTTTGGGGTTAGTCTTTGACACTCGTTTGTCTTGGTCAGCCCATATCTCTTGCCTCCGAGTTGAATGCTCTAAGGCCCTTAACCTCCTTAAGGTTTTGTCCCATACTTCTTGGGGAGCGGATAGGCGCACGCTCCTCTATTTGCACTCCTCTCTCGTCCTGTCTAAACTCAATTATGGTTGCCCTGCATACTCTTCTGCTTCTCCTTCTACTCTTCGCCATCTTGATGCTTTGCACCATACTGGGTTGTGTCTCGGCTCTGGTGGCTTTCGTTCGACTCCCGCCCTTAGTTTGTATGTTGACACTGGCTCTCTCTTCAGGACTGCCGTGATCACTACTGTCTTCGCTATCTTGCGCGGTCCTTCCAACATCCTTCCTCTCGCCTCTGTCGTGCATTGACTTTTCCTCCTCCTGTGGTTCCTGTTCCTCTTCCTCTTCATTGTCTCCCACTTTCTGTCCAGTTATCTCGCTTACAGGATTCTCTTTCTGTTCATATTTCTAATGTTTCTCCTCATATTGTTCCTTCATTACCTCCGTGGAGAGTCCCCCTTCCCAAGTTTTGTACGTCCTTGACTTGTATTACTAAAGCCTTTACCCCTCCTACAATTCTGAAAAGCCTCTTCCTTGAGCACTTTTCTTCGCACTCCCACTCTATTTCCATCTAACCTGATGGGTCTAAGTCTGCGGATGGTGTGGGCTACTCTGTTGTTTTTCCTGACCGTACTTACATTGTGTCGCCTCCCTTCAGAGGCTAGCGTCTTTACGGCAGTACTTTATGCTATTCTCTATGCTCTTCGTCTCTTGCTTTCTCGTTCCTCCTTTGTGGTTGTAGTTGATTCTCGTAGTGCCCTCATGGCTCTAGGGTCCTTTAATCCTGTCCATCCGGTGGTCATTGAGATTCAACATTGGCTGTTTCTTATTTCTAGTAAATTTAAATCAGTAGAGTTTTGCTGGGTTCCCAGCCATATTGGTGTTTCAATGAGCGTGCGGATGCTGCCGCTAAGGAAGCTATCCGTTCTTGTCCCATCTCCCGTAAAGGTATTCCTTATTCCGACTTTTATCCTGTTATTCATTCTTCCCCGTTGGCAGGGTCGTTGGCCCTCTGTGGTTGGTAACAAGCTGCGTACTCTCAAACTTAGTGTGTCCCCGTGGCCTTCCTCCTACCACCGTAGGGACACTGCTTTGGCACGGCTGTGGGTTGGTCATACCCGCTTAACCCACGGTCACTTAATGGAGCGCCGCCCTGCTCCTTATTGTCCGAATTGCGTTGTCCCTCTTACAGTTGTGCATATCCTTGTTGAATGTCCTGACTTCCAGAACGAGCGTGTGTCTTGCTTTCCGACCGTCCCTCGATAGAATTCTAGGTGAATCGGATACTTTTGATATCGTTCGCCTTATGCGTTTTTGTTCTCATATTGGCATTCTTGGTGATATTTAGCGCCCTCTGATTATTTCGCACTTTGATGGTGCTACATGGCCTTCCCGGTTTGGTGCCTTCTTTTGGTAATTACCTTACCTTCATTGTTGTTTCATTTTAATGTGGTAGTTGTGATATGGATTGTTCTGGCTCACATGCAAGGTCTTTGATTTTTTTCTGTTTTATATCAAGAAATTGCCAGTCTTGTTACTATTTGTAGAGTTAGAGATCTGCATTAAGGCCTCAATATTATATTCTCTTTTTTTTTTAACATGTTATCAGCAATTTTTGTTGTTGGTAATATTTAGATTAATGTCAGTGATGTATATGACAATGGTTAAGACCCCTTGTGGTATGACAGCATTTTTCCCAGTCATTTCTTTAACAAATGAAAGGGTCCTCGTAACCATTCTTTTGTCCTTTCTACCATGTACCTGTTTGTTGCTTCTTGGTCTTTCATTTGGTACTTTGGCTATTAAAACAATGGCCTTTGGTAATGTTGCAATTACCATTTCTAAAAAAATGAGCAGGTTCATTAGGCAGGGTTTGTTTTTAGCAAACAGTTTTACAAAAAAAATTCCATTCCTTCAGGACCTTGCAGATGTTAGGTCAAACTAATTGACAGTAATCTGTTTTGCACTTTCAAACAATGATGGTTTTAATCTAGGTAAAATATTTCAGAATATCTGAAGTTTGGCAGACAAATCATTTAAGAGCTTTGATTAAATTTAAGTTACCAAAGACTTTGTGAAAACCATGTTGTATAGATGCTTCGGTGTCACTTTTCTAATGTTTTGTAAATTTAACAATGATCTTTTAGTTAATTTAATCATAATTTGTACAAAGGTGTTGCATAGCTTTAAATTTACTTTTAAATTTGAAAACTAAAATATTGACTAAAGTTTCTTCCACTTTAATATTTCAGACTAATTTGCAATATTTTAGTTTATGTAAATTGAGTAGGTAGTCCACTTTTACATCTTTCCAATGCATTTTGCATGCACCTATGTAACAAGTTACAAATAGGTGTAAATTTTACCAAGTATTTATTTTCAAAGTAAAAAAATTTCAGATGTTTAAACATTGCATCAATAGTAGTAAACAATTTCCTGCATAATTTCAGGATAAGGTATATAAAGTAGTTTCATTAAAATTGTTTTATTTAATAAGTTTTACATATAGTATTTATAATACATCTAATATTTATTACCATTTCAGGTTGTGGGACAGATGCTCCTAGATGAACAGAAGATCCAAAAGGCCAAGACAACTCCAGAGACAATCACCTGTAAAAGAAAAATAAACATTAAACAGGGACACTGCTTTTATTATCACCAATGCCTAATAATAAGCCCAAAAAATCCTAACAGCCAATCTTTTAAGATTGGCTCAGCAAGGCCTATCCCTTCCTCTGATTTTAGTGCAGAGCTTGTTCCCTGAATGGGTGCATTACATCCACCACTTTAGTGCCATCAACACATTGTACATATGCTTTACTGAGAGCACTGTACAATGCATGCCAGGCACTAATGTTTTAGATGCATCCACCCATTCAGCAAACAAGCCCTGTGAGAATTAACAATGTAACCATTGTTAAGGGTCCCTAAACCTATGCAAATCTAGTCCATCTATTAGATGGGTAGTAGAGCAAAGCTCTGAAAAAGCCAAGCCAGGGAAATCTGCAGGACTGCCTGGTCCCCTTTTATGAAATGGGGTAGGATCAGTACAAACTGCATCATCCCCTGTGGGTTGTAACAGTAGGACATGGTTACACCTATAAATGGACTAGACAAGAGAATTAAGATAAGGTCATTGATATAGCTAAAACATCAAATTCAAACTTGCCCACTTTTGTAGATTTCCTTTTGCAGAGTAAAGGAGCCTCACTCCAAGCCAGTCCATGCATCATAATCACTTTCACCTGAAAAATATTTCAACAAATTAATTTCAGACTTAAAGCCAATCTTGCTTTACTTTTCAAATTAGCATTCAGTACTTTACAAATTCAGATGGAAAAAATTTCTTTAAGGAATTTACCTTTTCTACATATTCTAGTAGCAGTAGTAAAGATCTAATTTAGCAATATAAATATATGGCATCAATTTGCAAAGTTTCAGTAAATGTCATTTGAGAAACTATCCACAACTGCACTTCAATGGCAATTTACATTTATCTTTAGCCAAAGCTATATTGTTTAAGTTATTACTATTTTTTTACTTTTATGCAAATCTATTCAGATTAACTCTTCCAACTGACAGAGGGACTTCTGGACTTTCCAAACCACATTCTGGAAAACTATATAAATTTAAAACCAAGCTAAAGTAAACATTGAATATTTTTTTTACTTTCAAGGGAAAAATACCATCACTTAGAACAAAACTTTTCCTGCCATTAACTTTATTTGACTCATGATTACCCTTAACAGTGTTATACATTTATAGATTAAAGCTTATTTAACAAACATTTAATGTTAACTAAAGATTTATATTTCATTAAAATTATTAATAAAACACCCTCAACTATGCTGTTTAAGATCTAATGCCCCACATTACAATTTTCACAATTTCAACATACCATTCTATTCAATACATTCCTGAAAGGACTAAACTTGCAGATATGGTACCCACTAGCCTAAGCCTAGACTTCCATACCCTAATATTTAATAGGTTTTTAGCAATTAACTTCTACCCTCTAATTCCAATGTACACAACACTACTTACTGTAGATCTGCAAGTATTTTCCTGCAGCTCTTTGTTGCCAGGACCTTCCACAACCTGTCATGTGAACAGTAAATATTACTAAAAAGTTATTTGCATAGCGATGTTATTTTGTTCATACCTGTACCACCAGTTTAACAGTTGCCGTTTTAAATGGCACACTAAGTATCTTGTTGTCCCATCTTTATTAATTACTGTACCACTTACATTTTAGTGTGGGCTTCATCCACTATTCTGATGTTAGCTGGAACATTTGTGCCAGCTGCTGGTTTGAAAGGGAGGCATACCATGTGCCAATTCAGGAAGCTTTCCACGTTCCTCACTGCACGTCAGCTCAGGACCTCACTACCATGTTGGGAGGCAGTTGAAGACTAACCAATCAACATCCCAGGCTGGAGAGCAGTGCCAGCTCAGGGAGAATTTACCACCTGCAAAAAATTTATTACTCTTAACAATCTACACCATCTATCTCATCTTTACCTAGCCCCCAAACCTTATATTTGTCAGCATTAAACTGCATCTGGTAGTCTTAACCATTTCAAAACTGGGCATCGGTATTTTTTATTTGCCAATTCTGCAACTATTGCAGTCTAAACCATAATCTTGCGAATAACCGAGGTCCAAGGAGAGCTTTTAGGCACTACTTACAACACTTCTCCCAACTTAACCCCATTTATACTAATTTCCTTTGGTATAGCCATGACCTAATCAACTTCAGTCAGCATTCCCAATGATCCGAGCCCCTATCAATTTTGCGCCACTATCAAAATCTCTGCTGAAGTCAAGGTACACAAAATCACAAACCTTATCACCATTTCCTCAACTATGCAACCTAATCCATGAACATTTAGTAATAAGACTATGCGATTCATGTATCTAGTCATGTTTCTCAAAAAGAGTAGAGAAATGACACTTGCAATGTTAGATTCTAGTAACTTTCCTCACAATAGGCTAAGCTAATTGGTCACTAACTTAAGCGTTAAAGTTAACTCAAACTTTTCCTTTAAAACTTGCTATATTAGGAACTTTCCACGACCGGCCTTTACCCGACATAATTAAATAGGGTAAAAACGGTATATTAAATGCGGTAAAACTACGGTAAATTCAATATGATAAACTTGCATTCTTTAAGCATGGGCTGCATAGTAAGTGAACTAAACTAAATGTTAAGCACCCTGGCAAACCACTTCGTTCTATTCAATTTCTTTATTTAATCACTTTGTCCGGCTAGAATTTTTAGATTAGATTAAAGGAACACCCTCCCTGGTAACGGCTGAACTAGTTAACCAAATACAAATATTTAGGTAAAATACTTTCATAAAACCAGTCTACTTCCCCCACCAGTAGACTTGTTCAGCTAAAGGCATAATGTAATGTTCCACTTTAGTAAATAAAGACTTAAAAAAACACTACCCCATCTGTGTAGTTACCGGTTACTTGACATTCTACGCTTAAAATAACCCATCTATTCCCCATAATTGTTCGATATAACTTACCTCTCACCCGCTGGTCGAGTACACAGCAGTATATATCCTCCTCCATCACTCACCACGTGGATACTATTTCACTCTGGCCGCAAATTGCCTCAAATCACCTACGTTGTCCATAAACATATATAGAAGAGCAACTGACCGTAACACCCGTATAGCGATCATCACATAACGTGGGAACATTAGTAGTACTGCTGTCAAAACATAGATGGCGCCAGGACAAACGGTAATTCCTATGGACTCGCCTAGTTATGCGTAGGGAATTGAGCTTCAGCTGTTTGGTCCCGCCCCTCAGCTGTATTCACCTAGTTGTACTCACCTAATTTGTGCTTGCAGGGGTTGAGCTTTGGTTCTTTGGTCCCGACTCTCAACCGTCAATCAACAGGTGTACAGGTTCCTGAGCCTATTGGGCTCTATCACATCTACATTTGAAATTGTGTATGGAGTCAGCCTCCACCACATCACTGCTTAATACATTCCATTTGTTAACTACTCTGACACTGAAAAAATTCTTTCTAATATCTCTGTGGCTCATTTGGGTACTAAGTTCCCCTTGTTCGTGTTCCACCCGTGTTAAAGAGCTGTCTTTGTAACTATCAAAATGCATATATCTTTGCTTTCACTTCAGTTATATTTATGACAAGGGATTTAAAATTTGCCTATATTTCTGCTTCTCTGATGACATTAAAAACTTTCGTTTATTACAGTATCTACATAAAATTAACATTTATCTTCATTAGGTTGTAGTTCTCATCAATAGGGAGAGCGTCGGTAAAAAAAAAATTGTTTAAATATAAATATCTTTCCTCTCTCAATAATATGCCCGAAACGCTATGCGTACTAGTGGCTTTAGGTATTGTATGTACTAGCTCTATCTATAAATCCAATATTATGTTTGTAAATCAACTATTTATGTACTTTCCTGAATAAAATGAACTTTACTAATATCTAATCTCTGTGACTAAAACGTAAGAACGACTTTATCTATGCCTTTTTGATAACATATACAATTATAAGCTTTATTAGTGAATCTCTATTAATTAAACAATATATCAGAGAGTGTGTAAGGTTCGGTGTTCCATGTGCGGAGAGACATGGGAGATTTTACATCAGTACAGTAAATGTTTTAAGTAGCGAACGCATACTAACGAATAACGATTAGTATAGACCAACACTATTGTTCTATGAAGTCGATTTAACTTCCAGACATGTATTTTTCAATAAGTCTTAAATATTTTCTGGCTAGTTATGTTAGATATTATTAGAAATACGTATTCTACTTGTTAATATAATAAACTAAATTTGCGATCATTTAAGGAGAGAAGTGCGACGACTGGATCACTGTGTACAGAAGGTTGATATGCCAACAAACACTTTCCAGACAACAATATATCTTGGAAAAGTCGCTCCACAACATTGACACCTGGACCGTTGACTTCCTATGAGGCCACATATTTACTTATTACATAATGGAAGTATATTATTTTATAGTAAATATATGTTTTCTCGTGTTCTGCATTAAGCACCAACATTATAGTGAATAAATATACCATATTTCTTCATTATTTAAGTAATGCTAGGAGGCTTTGAGTAGCTTTGGGTCATTAGGTCAACAGAACCACCCATAGACGGTCCGTCTAATTACCACAAGCTACCACAAACTACACAAACTTCAGAAAGCTTCCTGGCAATACGTTAGTAATCAATAAATATGATATATTTACTCATTATAATGTTGGTGCTGAATGTACAACACGAAAAAACATAATTTTAATCTGAAAAAGTATCTTTTTATAAAGAAATTAGACGAAAATAAAAAGCTGGTGACGCCAAATCAAGTCGACGATCCAAGCTTCGGTTAGGTTAGGTTAGGTTTGGTTAAGTTAGGTTAGGTTAGGTTAGGTTAGGATAGGTTAGGTTAGGTTAGGTTAGGTCAGCCTAACTTAATATATCATATTTATTCATTACTAACGTATTGCCAGGAAGCTTTCTGAAGTTTGTGTAGTTTGTGGTAGCTTGTGGTAATTAGACGGACCCTCCAATAGATGGGGCGAGAGTCGCGCTATCTCTCGCCCGAGCGAGAGTCGAAACTTATTTTAGAATTGATATATCTTTGTCCTCCAACAAGATACATTTCCTTTGGTGCACTCACAATAACGAGCATATCTCTGTCTTTCTGAAGGCATATAATATTTTAGGCTTTATAAGCGTATCTTTGTTAATTACACACTATATTGGCAAGTGCGTTGGCTTCTGCATTCCATCACCGACAAGCTACTGAATGCCACTATAAAAACGTATGTATCTTCACTTGAGCTTTATATATGTCTATGTTAAAGTATTTAAAATGAAGCTTATATTTCTATCTTTCTTGAGACATATAAAACATATGTGTTTATTAATGAATTTACGTGAAATAAGCATTGTACTGAGAGAGAGTTGCTCTGTCGATCAGTCTGTGCGGGGTCGGAGCTCGGCGATTATTAAAACACATGTATCTTCATTAGAACTTTATATATATCTATGGTAAAGTATTTAAAATGAAGCTTATATTTCTATCTTTCTCAACACATATACAAACATTTGCGCTTATTAACGAATTTACGTGAAATAAGCATTGTTCTGAGAGAGAGTTACTCCGTTGCTCGATCTGTGCGGGATCGGAGCTCGCCGATTAGAAAAATACACGTATCTTCGCTTTAAATACAAATATGCCCATGGTAAGGCATTTAAAATGAAGATTATGTTTCTATCTTTCTTGAGACGTATAAAAATCTTACGTTTATTAACGATTCTGCGTGAAATAAGCATTGTTCCGAGATGAATATTGCGGATTTCCGGCTCTACGACCGATGAAAAATGCAACTTTTATACAACTACAAATATCTTTAGTTTTACTTTAAATTTTGTCCTGAAAGAGTTTTCATATATAGATCCAGTTTCTGCCGTTCTTCTGACATGAAAAGACCTTTGGTTTAATAAGTTATTAAGATGTTTTCAACAATATTACTAGGGCGTTCACCGATTCTAACATGGGCGACCCTTTTGGAAACGCAACACATGGGTTGACCTGATTGATATATGGGTAGGTTCCATTAAGGTTCGGAACAATTATATCTCCATATTAATATTAAGGTGGTACCACTGGCCAGTCCTGGTCAGACAACCTCATTACTTCAGTTCATTACAAAACCTAAAACACTTTCATCCTCCCGGCAAACAAGGAAAAAAGTAAGAGCAAAGTGCTCTCGGCGTTTCGGGCGATCGAGCAGAAACACTGAAAAGTGTATACTCTTTTCACTGTCCTGACCTTAATTTTCAATGTACACATTTCATTTTTGTACCAATGTATTCGCAATAGAATGTTCTAGAAGAACATGTGTATAAAAGTCACATAAGAATGCGTTAGACCGGCACCATATAAAGAAACTTCGCGTGTCAACAATACAATAGTTTTACCAGGAAGATACAAGACATTCCGTTCTCCTAAATAGGCTATGTGGCTATTAGAGAAAACGTATATTTTATGGCAAACAACTTCATACTATCTCCAACTCGATCGGATAAGAATCGAATATTATAGAACTATTTGTTCGTCAGACATAAAAATATGTCGCGCGCTCACATTCAAGACAAAAATAGTGGTCCCGTTTTTGTGTCCGAATAGGAGGAAAGTGTATATTAAAATTAATATGCCTTTGGGCCAATTAAAGGAATTGAATCTTTACTCTCAAACGATGAATGATTATATAAGCAAATTAACAAGGTAAACTGCCAAGTGAATACTAACAGTATACATTACTTAATAAAATTTAGGAATTAAGGATAATTGGCACCTGCAACGGCATGGTCGACAGTGAATGACCCGACTCCACACGTTACCAACCACACATGGAAACAATTCCATGAATCGGCCCGTCCTCCAAACAAAGACCCAACAGTGATTCTGTGCACCCGCCAACCCCCCCAACCCCCACCTTCCCGGTTTATGAAAACGGTTTACACACGACTCGACTGTTGACGTTGGAACACTTCTGGAACAAGTGCTTCACAGACGAGTTTTGTTCCAACCACAACGCTATAAATGCTTCACCCACGTACTACAAATACAAATAATCGCCAACAGAACCTAAACACCTAACCTAACCTATGCCTATATATATATATGCACAATATGCTAATATAGTATAATTTAATTTATATGATAAAATTCCCACTTTGAATGAACAGCATGCAAAAATTTATGAATACGTCGACCGCTGGATGTAATGGACTTGAGTCAAGCACGGGTTGCATGAATAATCATCAATCTGTATGATAACATGAATATATATAACTTCACTCCTCATATTACATAACTTCAAGGTGGTCTCAAAAACTGCTCTATGCAAGTGCAACCGCAGACAGATATCTCCCAAGACCACATGGGTCTGGGGTTGGTAATTTCACGTGCGAGTGTTAATTCTCTAGAGGCCGAGACAGGACATGTACCAACTTGCTTCACCATCCCACGCATCCGCACATTTTCTTTTATTATTTATATTATTATTTATGCTGTGTATACAGGAGTTCTTGCATTTTATTTATTTATATTTGTATATACAAGAGTCCTTACATTCTTGTACAGAGACTTGCATGCATAACATTTTAGGCAGGTCCTTAATGTTAATATTTCCCCGGAATACGACCCCACCAAATCATTTAACAACCAGCTACCCATTTTACTGTTGGGTAAACAGACGCTACAGT
Source organism: Procambarus clarkii (assembly GCF_040958095.1). NCBI lineage: Eukaryota > Metazoa > Arthropoda > Malacostraca > Decapoda > Cambaridae > Procambarus > Procambarus clarkii. The sequence continues at coordinate 15,021,088 of NC_091156.1, forward strand.
TAAGGATTTGCACCCAGTAAATCTTGTAAAGCCACTAGCAGGCATAGCATTTTGGGCGAGTCCTTAATCCTAGTTTACCCCAGAATACTACCTGCCAAATTATTTAACCACCAAGTACCTATTCACTGCTGGGTGAACAGACGCTAAAGTTTAGGACTGGCAACAAACCAATCCTTCCCAGCCAGGATATGAACCCATGCCAACACCCTCGCGAAATGCCAGGATGTATTACCACTTCTCCATGGGAACTGCTATATAACAAATGCATACCTTTTTAATACAGGAATACATCACTCCATGTTGGCTAACTATTACACAGGATCCTTCATAATACTAGGCACACTAGGAAAAGTTGCAGCAAAGCAGACACATCATGCCTTGCTATTACTGCAACTTCTTCACACAATAACCCCAAAAATTACAAGTTGTAAGAAAGTAACACAAAGAAAATAATAATAAGATTTATTATTCAGATACAACTGTTACATGCAGAGCACTACTGATGTCTGCTGCATGAGATTCTGTGCATGAGAGTGCTATGCTGGTGCCACTAACACCCAGCACAGCAGACAAGGCCATCATCAAAACACAAATATTACTTATAATCTGCAAAACAACTTTACAGATTTACTTTACAGTACTTTAGCAAAATGTAAGTACATGTAACCTACATTCAGTATCTCATGTATGGTCATAAATTGTATTTTTTGATGACCAGCCTAAAATAAAATCATCCACTTTGATATCACAATTTGAGTGAGTTATCAGATACTTAAAAGTAACTTCACTGAGGCAATAATGGCTAATATTGTTCCCTAAGTCAAATAAAAACAAAATCTAAACTAAACAAATTCATCTAATTAGAATTCTTAATACACAAGAAAACCATGCATTCAAGAAATTCAAAGACAACTGCTTTGAAGTTATTGAAGCATTTGCAAGCAAATATGATCCACAGGAATAAAATCATGATTGAACATATGTAACGTGTCTCATCCAATCAGTGTAATCTAGGAGACAGTAAATTGCATTTATAAAAATTCTGTGAAGTAATTCAGATTACAAAAATAGTAGGTAACCTATTGGAAGCTGATGGCACAATAAAATGGACAATATAAAGGGAAGTTTGTATACAAAATTGGTAAGATACAAAATACATGCTTGCTTAATTTATTGTCTTTTATAATGCTTGCATTAAAAAACTTATTTTCTCATACTCAATAGCACAAGTGGAAAACAGATTTATTTTTTAAATCTAAAAAAAATATATTAGATATCCTACTGTATATAGACAATAATCTTACTGGATATTATATACATCTAAATACTGTAAATCTTAACTGAAACATAACATTATGCAAAATGTTTCATTAACCTTGCAGTTAACATGAAAGCTGGTGAATAAATATTTGTTGCACAAGAAATTACCTGTCAAACATGCAGATCGTAACTATTTTGTATCGCGCTGTTAATTATTATTGTCATCATTAATGCCGTTTCCAACAACACTGCACCTAACACTTCACTTCTTTCTATACATTCCACAAATTGTATCTCCCAGTGCCTGTATAACAACGATCAATAAACCGCTCAGGTACAATAACGATGACCCTCCCCCATCGAAGGCGACATTGTGGGAGATTACTTTTATTAGGCACACACACACACGAGACAGACTATGAACACTTGAAGACCCCCCATAAGATTCTTACCCATAATGCTAAAATAATGAAGTTTCCCTAGGGCAATATAGTCCTAAATCATTTGTTACACTTCAGATTTTCTGGCAATCAACCAATAATAAAATCAAGATTAGTCTATTAATAGCATACAAGTATTCCTAACTGCATAGGAATATATGCAGATAGGAATATGCATATAACATTTCAATTTATCAATAATACAATGACTGAAATAGCAGCATTTACTAAATAAGAGCATGGGAGTATATTAAAACAAATTCTCTTAATTGGGCATCACTAGGTAAAAATAAATATAAAAATTCCATAAAGCTGCCATTATTTACTCTGATAGTGATGATGATCTATAATTTTATGTAACACACACACACACGTAAGATACACGTTATTTGCAAACTATGGCATCATTTAAAAACCTCTGAATGGACCCATGAACAACCCATCCTCCTGAAATGATACAACTGTTTTTATAACTATGTGGTTAATTGTACCAATATGAAGTAATGGAGCTCCAGTGAGCCACATTTTGCAGCTTATTTTTATAGCCGAGAAAAATAAAGCTAAAAACCAAACTTAACAATTCACAGGCCTAGTAAAGCATTTATATATCAACTATATTAACAATTCATAGGCCTAGTAAAGCACATATATGAACTATATTAGACCTTATAATGTGTATTAGGCCTAGGATGGTTTGGTTAAGTTTCATTAGCAACAAATATAAAAAAAAAACTTTCCCTGATTTGTCCAGAATCAATAATACAAATCTGCTTTCTATTGGTCCATCATGACATAGTAACTATGTGGGTAATATCACAAGTACAGTACTATACTCTCATTTTAGGAGGATGGGCTAAGATTAAGTGCTGTACAGAACTAATATTTTAAGTTCCAATAGAAGAAGTAAAAGTTTGTTATTTTAGCACCTACTAGTCGCAATGTTCACATGTACGGGGGTAATTTAATTATATTATATTATATTATATATATAATATATATATATATTACACAGTACATATTTTAGTACAAAAATTTAATCATTTTAATTTATTTAGGTTTCTGCGCTCCAGAAATGTAGATAATCCAAATTTTGATTAGAGTCGAGCAGTCAAAAACTCACTCAAATTTATTCGGATTACTCAAAGATTTGGCTTGCCGGAATTTGGATTAGCGAGCTCTTACAGTACAGTACAGTAATTGAAAGTGCAATGTAAAGGTGAATCGTAAGATACACCTTATTTCTTGACAATAATATGGCAATGCTTGGAAAAACTATGTGCAAAAATCACAAACCGGCACCCACTACTGTACATCATTTGGTATCATAAACCATAATACGGTTTAACAATCTCCCACTGATATTCGCTCTACACATACAGAGAAGAGATACAAACTCTGCAACAACTTAGATTAATTTACAGTCAATTATATTATATTTTCAAGGTTTACAATGAAAACTAGCTACCATCACAAACTATCACTTTCACACTGGCCACAAAGCTTCTTCAGAAGCTTTTTTAAAATGTCAAAAATAATCAAGAAAACAATTAGAAAAGTAATTTTGTTTTTAAGTACACAGTGAAACAGTTGGGAAGAAAGCTAAATGTGTAATAGAGAGAAAATAAGGAAGAGGAATATTTAAGTAAAATTTTTTAAAGAAACAAAAGGTGTAAGGAGAAACAGCTTGAAGAGAGTACAAAGAGCAGCACTCTACTGTGTGGAGAGATATTGGAGAGGTAATCCAGGCAGCATACACACACAAAACAATGTTTACATGTGCAACATTGTGTGCGAGACAACACCTCATTGCGGATATTCCAGAATTAATAACAAAAGCACAGTCAAGCCAGATAGAGGAATCTCTGCTTCTCTCCCAGCAGTGAATCTGTGGGCGACCAAGATCTACCCGTCTAGTATCCATGTTCTATCAATATAATTGTATAATATAAACTATTAAAAGAATGCCAACAAAATAAATAAAAAGTCACAGTAAAAATGTATTTAATAGTAAAACCTAGTGTTATGGGAGTTTGGGATAATTATTATGCGATAGTTATGGGATAATTATTATGCGATAGTTATGGGATAATTATTATGCGATAGTTATGGGATAATTATTGTTATGGGAGTTTATTTGGGTGTTTCTTGTATCACTAAAGCACTGTCACTAATATAAAAATCTGGACCTCAAAATGATTTGCTTAATTCAGGTGGGAAACAAAAAATAATAATAATAATAATAATAATGAAGTAACTTACTACAATGGCAGTGTTTGAATGAAGGTAAAGACCCAATATATGTAAAAAAACTGTGGAAACCTCAGACAACCAACCACTATCCACACTCACAAAATAAACACAATCTCCAGCAATTCTTCTATCAATCACAATGAGCCAGAATGTACTACATCTGGGCAAGTGTTAACAAAATCATCACTTCAAACAAAATATACAATACATGACAACAAATTCCTTACCAAGATGAGTGGGGGAGAAATAATCAAACTGGAGGTCTCTGGAACATTACCAAGCCCTCCACATAAACTTACGGTTGTTCTGTACAAGATTTCCTAGAATTGTACAGATCGTGGGCCCACTGTGCCTAACAAGTTGCTCCTCAGTAGCTTAGAAAGGAAATAAATCCCCCAGACAGTCATAGATACATTGCCACCCTGCACATTTAAGTTAATGATGTTTTTATCAAACCTACAATCAGTAATAAAACCGTTTTTAATATTACCGAAAGTTAGTCGATTTTTAAACCGTTAACATTATTTTCACTACCTAATGTGAAGATATGATAATAAAATTAAGCAGAAACAAGTGTTCATAGTGGTCTGAATTCTAAGTGACAAAAATAACTATTTTATTTAAAAATAAAATCATTTGCATGATATTTACATTATAAATAGTTAATTCAGTAATTATACAATTAAAAATACAGTTCAGTAATCTTCAAAAACCTGATTCCACTTTACACATCTTGAATTTTTAAACAAACATTTTGAGCATTTAAAAATTATACATTAATAGTTTAAATAAAAAAACATACATAGAGTTTGTTGTGTGTGAAGAGTTAGCTGTGTGCACTTCAATTAACAAAGACCACAGGTATTGGCCCCTCTATCACAGATCCTTTGCTAAAAAAAAAAAATGTGTTATTTTGATCATGATCCAACACCTACATGACTGTGCTGGGTCAAGGATTGAACTAAGCGACAAATGCTAAATACTTTTAAATGTTAACTGGCCAAGACTGATCAACATCAAAAGGCATTCATTGCGTGCACCTTACATTTCACTACCAAACCACTCAAGACATACAACTGCCAAGGAGGATGCTGACCTGGCAATTGCTCTTATTCTTAATCAAAGTACTAAACAATTTAAGTGTTGAAAATTTATAAGCATTTATACAAACACACATTCTTAGATAACAGGCTAAGACCTGTTACCTAAGAGGATTTGTAACTGCCATTAAAGTTTTAAAATTGCTATTCCATATACAGTACCTCTGTTTCAAGTCTTTTTAATATTCGGGTAAACAGTAAACTCGGGATATTACAACCCATTACCCAAGGGTTTTGTATACAGTACTTATATTGTATATGTATGTGTATTATATATATATATACACACATTATATTATATATATATATAAAATTTTGAATTTATTCAGTAAAATCAGTAGTATGCAAGTCTACCACCACCAATCACAGCCTTTACAAATTTAAAATAAAGATCACAGCTTGTATGGACAAGTTTATGCACACACACAATATATGAGAGAGAAAGAGATATAGAGAGAGAATGCTGCACCCATGACATAAGCTTTCCAGAGCCACTAATGCTCGTGTATACAAAATATCATCAGAATACAGATCTCAGTATATGCCATTGTTAATTGCATAATTATGAAAGACAGACAGAACACTGAAGTCAGAAATGATGCAGCAAACAGAATCAGACTTGTTTAAATGATTTACTATATCATCGGTAATATCCTTCCTCGCTGTCTTACTGGAAGACAAAAATATTGATTTTTAAGTTTTCATCAATTTGTTTCATCCCATTTCTTGTCCTAAGATTTGAACATCCAATAATATTTCTTTTTTTTATTTAATACAATGAAGACAAGACTTCAAATGGATGTTAATAAATTATTTGCTACTTTTACCCACTATCTAATTGGGCTCTTTCTATTGCCTTGAATTAACTGAACACATTTTCCAAGTTCCCATGATAAACTAATGAGAAACTTTACATCTCTGAAATATAATGTCAAAATGTTATGTAATGTTTGTATAATGAAGCTACCTAATGGACTAAACACTTCTTCACTCATTAAAATTTTTGGCAACAAACATTTTTTCTGCTCATGATGGTTTCAATTACCTCAATGTTATTTCACATGCTTGAGATAAAACAAATGGCACTCGCTCAAAAACACGTCTAGTAAATGGAAAGGTATCCATAACAGATTGCAGCTCACAGAAAAAAGATTTGCATACTGGACAAAACAGGCACCCAAAGCTAGCAGTATACTGGACAGAACAGGTACCCAGAACAAATAAGTACTTTACAATGGACAGAAAGGGTACCCAAAGCAAAGTGTACACTGTGAAGATAGGGTACCCCATGGATAAAAGTCAATAGACAGAAAACAAATGAACTGTGTCTATACAAGAGTATTATATGAACACAAAAATATATTAAATAATAAAGTCCTACATTAATTATAACTAATATTGCTGTACTATAAAAATTTACCGAGCTCTATAGTGATTCACCATGAAGTACTGGACAGTGTTGATTACATTTCCAAAAATAATTCAAGTTATACCATAACTTGGATGGAGGATTATTCCACTTGGTTTAAAGATTTTAATGTGAAATTTCCATTCTGATGTCTTGAGATCTGTGAAGAACGTTTCAGCTATATTCAATATTACGATAAAACACAAGTCACAAGCATACAAAACGCTAAATAACAAACTTAAAAAATGCAAATGGGCAAAGCTGTCCGAACTAAATGTAATTTCACCGAGATAACTACATTACAACAGGACCAGAACTTTGCATATATTAAGAAATCTGAGCATGTAACTTTTCATGAAGTAATGAAGAGAAACTTGTTAATTGGTATGGAGGATTTAAAGTACATATTGTACTTCAAATTCTGAAAGTAGTAAAAAAAGTAAATGTAACAAAAACAAAACTAGTACATGCAACTATTAACATTTCACTTATAAAAACAGTAATGCATACAATAGAAACTTTGTTAAATTCAAATACTAGTGTATGGGTATTGTTAAAGGGCATTAGTGCTAAATTGGTGATAATTTTCCTCTCAGTTCATTAAATTTGATTAAATATTTTATTCAATTTCAATGTCATTAATAACCTTAGGTTTTGCACCAAAAATTATTGGTATCGCTATAAAAGAAAACAGATTATAATGAATAATGACAGAACAATGAATAACTAATGGGTTTTACAGAAACAATTATCTCTGTAAATACAAGTCAAACTAATGTGTACTTTCATCGTCTTAAATGAGAGGAGAATTGGTGTTCAATAAGATTAAAATCAATAACTTAAGACTTTAAGCAGCCAGTAGCATGCAATGTTATTTGCCTATGCACAAAGCAGAAATAACAAGAACTTCACCGCAGCCACCCCATGCCATGACCCAAAGCGTATCAGATTAGCAAGAAGCCTTTTGAATCCTCGCGCCATGCATTTGAATATTTCCTTCATGTGCCAGAGTCAAGCGTGTCACAATAGAGAGGGTTTGTCCACACAACATCCACAGATTCATCATCAGTATCCAGTCCCGAGTCATAGAGAGGGTTGCTCCACTTGATAATTCTAATGAGAGATTATAATAATTAGGCAACTAATAGAAAAGTACAAGAATGAATGCAAAATTTCTAGAAACAGAATAAGCTATAATACATATTAACCTCATTGTTTTTTAGGTTAATTCTTTGTGACTATCTCTTACACACCATGACAGTTCTGTCCAGTCAAACTCAAAATGCATTAAAATCAACACTGTTCTGCATCTCTATTTTCTCTAATGTGATAATTTTTTTTAGTTTTGTGCTTTCTCTGCAGTTATATCAGTTTAGGTCAGAGGAATGTCAGCTCTGCTTCTCACATTCTAAGTGTATCACCATTGACAGCACAATGCGAGTTTTACTTGCTCAACCAATTAAAAATGATAAAATAGCTCTTCTTGATCAAATAAAAACACTGCTAATGGCCCTTGGTAGAATCAAGAGTAAAGAAGAACCAAATATTATTCTCCCTACTCAACTAGGATTGATATGTTGCTTCCTCAGGAATACAACAGAATAACAACTGTGCATTCTCACACATACGCACAAGCTTTGACGATAATTTTGTCAACCTGAATTTATAAACGAAAGTTGGAACCATCATATCAAGTAGTGGATAAATCATATCTTTGAATTAAATAATTTACTACCTGGTTACAACAATCCCACTAAGCCTTTATACACCTATGTTAAAATGATTCTTGCGTATAGCCAAAGACACCAAAGACTCGTCACTCCATCTGACACATTCCTTCCTGATTACATCCCAACCATTTACCTGGGATGGCAGTAGATAAATATAATATAAGGCATACAAAGCTCAACAAAACACTAGAAACAAGAAAACATTTAAGAAATTGTAAAAGGTTGGATAGCAATGTCCGCTAAGGTTTTTGAAGCTCTGCATGCAGCATGAATTTAAAAATATTAGCTCCAAAATGCATTTATTCTGTAATCCTTGTATCAAGTAATGACAGAAGCTGGCTAGAAATGCAAAGCCTAAGTTAATATATCCTAAAAAACCAACCAGAAATAATGTTAATGTGTACAGGCACGTAATGTGTGTACAAAAGTAGCATCATATTAACTCATTCTTAAACTATTGTAATTATTATAAAAGATAAATACCAAATATATTTTGTATATCTAAATGTATTCACTAAAGCACACTAAAAGACCAATTATAGTAATTTTAAATTCATTACATATTAATGTTTATATAGAAATATACAATATAGCAGGGCCTCAAAACCCAGTGTTAAATTTAATGAAACACCTTTTTCTGATAGAGCCCCTGTGACTTCCTGTAGCTATCTCACTCAAATTGCTCCACACTACAAGGCCCATCAGTCACATGAGCTCAGTTTGACTTACCAGGGCCAGAACCAGCCCCCCCCTCCCCCACACGAGGCAGAAAGAGCAAATGACATTGTGCCATTTCACCAGTTATGCATCCAGAAAGCCAGCAAAGTTTTTCAGAAAATTGCTGGGTTTACAAGACTCGAAGCCATGCAACTGCCAAACAGCTCTCTAAACAATTACAGTAAATGAAAACAAAACAAATATTTGTTTTGAACCTCGAGTGAACAAGGTTCACTCGTTCACTAAACTTTAGTGCTTCACTCCAGCACTAAACTAGCTGGAACCTGTTGGAACCAAATGCTGCCAACAGGTGGATAAAGCTTGGTTGAGCATCAGTATGCACTTCACGAGCAGGAAAACACTGCAATGAACTGACAAACATGGAAGGGAGGGAAGGAGACAGGGAGCCACCTGGGGTTTTATCAGAGAGGTGTTTCACTACACTCAATGTTGGGTTTTATGCTGCATTGCTGTTAGCAAGGCATCAAAAACTGAACTAAAGTGCTTGCTGATGCTGAATCAACCTCCAGACCAACCTTGTGGTGGCCTTCAGAATTAATGGGTTCTAGCTTGTTTCATGTGATTTCTTTTGTTTAAATTGAATTGTTTTGGAGCAGTTTTGCAGTTTCATGGCCTTATGTCTTGTGAACCCAGAAGTTCTTTGTAAAGCTTTGCCGACTTTCTGGATGCTTTCTATGTGAAATGGCCGAATGTCATTTGCTCTCTGCCTCGTGAAATGGAGGGAAGGGTGGAAAGGCCAAGTTCTGGCTCTGGTCCTTAGTAGGCCAAACTGAGCTCCCAGAACTGATGGGCCTTGTAGTGTGGAGCAATCTCGGCGAGCTAGCTACAGGGTGCCACCAAAGGGCTCCCACAGAAATAAATTCCCTTTCCACATATTTCATTATGACCAAGGAAAGTATATATGGAGCCTTAGTAGTAAGTTGGGCTTACCTATGTGCTTGGAGAGTATTGAGAAGTTAACAGCAAAAATTTAATTGTAATAACTGAGGTATTTACATTAGGAAAATTAACCCCAAAGTTGAATGTGATGTGCATTTTATCATCAACACAACCACATCAGACTGACTCAGAAAATTGTGGCCATACAATAAAACACCTGTTCTGCAATATTATGATGTACATGTGTAACATTGTTCAGTATCATCATTACAAATTGTATTAAAGTATTTCATTTAACAATGGGTTACAGAGGGTATGGCTCCACCAGAATACTGGAGCTGGAAGCCAAAAGCACTAGTAAAGAGAGAACCATGACAACCCTCATCACTGTTGAGCTGCCAGGAGCATCACGCTTCCGAGTGACGTGTGCTTGACAAAGTTATGCATGCAGTATCTTACAAGCATTCTACTTTACATTAATGGCAATCAAAATAAAGTTAACAAATTTCAGAAAATTCTAGCAAGTCAAATGCAAGGTGGAAGTACAACCAAATACAATTTGCTGTGCCATTCATAAATGAGGTCAAAGTAATAATTAGAATATTGAGAGAAATGATACTGACCCATTATATATAATGCTATATCAGAGGTCAGATAGACATTATATAGAATTTAAATCAGAGTACTAACCTTTAACTTTACTTTACTTTAGTAAAGTTACTTTACTAACTAAAAGTACTTTACTAACTAGTACTTTACTAACTAAAAGTTAGTAAATTATTAGCTAAATTGGATGGAAGACATATCGAAGTATCCATTCCACAAGCAACTAAACACACATGGAGTACTGAGGAGTAGGTCTCACCTATATATGCTGTCTGTCATGTCATCGCCAACACTCAACTGGTAGGATACCTCACCTAGATACTTGGATACGAGCTGTGAGAGAGAACGAGAGAGATGTGAGAATGCCCCCCCAATAATTTACTATTTAAATCACTTTACAAAAATATGATGATCACAAACACATTTGTATTAATTAAAAAACATTCATCAGTTTACAAATGTGGCTTAAAGTTTATTTTTCATTCATTTTAATTTATTATTCATCAAATTCATTCTATGCACAATTAATACTGTACTCATCTTTAATACTATATTCACATGAATATATTTCTGTATGCAGTTAGAGCAATGTTTCCCAACATTTTTTGATCCTTGCCTCACCTGAGCACTTAAAATGGTTTAATTTTTCCCTTGGTTGAGGAGCTATATACAGTAGTGTATGTGTATATTATAGATGCCGTTAAGAGAATTCAGTTTCAATTTCATGGCCTATTTAAACTACATACTTCAAACATGTACATAAGAATGTAATTAAATGTATGATTTAAATTACAATAAATGAAATATATTTGCATTGCAATTAACGATGAAAAATAAATAATAGCCTATACAACATTAAATGACAATAAATAAAATGAAGTTGTCAGAATATATAACAAATTCTAATAAATGACATCGTGCTTGTGGCATCCAAAACATAAAGCAAGCTCAGTTCTGGAAAGTAAAATAAACATCAATACAATCCTTGCACTTGGTGTCTGCTGCAAAGTATTTTTATTTTAGGTGGTAATTTGGTCAATTTTAATCTCAACTCACCATGGTTTGTAATATCCTGTCAATTTCTTGTAACAATAGATCACTTACAGCACTAAACGCACTTTCAACCAAATATGAACTCCGAACTGCAACAGTAATTTTCTTGCTAAATTACTCGTGTATGGATATTTGGCTCTTTCACTGCAGAGCCATAACACTGTTCCTTTTATTTTAAATAAGGTTCTAAATGAGTCATCGTTTTGCATGTCTGATAATTCTTCTTGACATTACAAAGCCACCACACTTCAGTCCATTAGCATTAGCTGAGTTATCCAAGGTAGAAAACAAATTTTTCAAATTGGAAAATCTTTCATTCAAATCACAGACCATTTTGCTCAGGTGATCCGCAATAACAAGTACTGTACACCATTAGTAACTTCTCACTTAGAATAGAATGCATTACACAGTGATGTGGCGGAGGATGACTCCACACACAGTTTCAAATGTAGATATTATAAGAGCTCAATACATTCAGGAATCTGTAATCAGTAGATTGACAGTTGAGAGGAGGGATTATAGAGCCGAAGCTCAACCCCCACAAGCACTAGGTCTAGGTCTCTTACTTAGTCAACAAAATTGGCCAAAATTGACCAAAATTGGTCTTCATATTTATGAATTAACTTTTTTTTCTTCCTCTATTATCATCCTCAACAATTTTCTTCGGTTGAGCTTTACCACTGACTTTCTTGGGACTCATGGCATGATATATAACCAGAACTTTTATATTCAGAAACAAAAAAAAAAGCACAAAAACAATTACATCCTTTACAGAGAATTCAAGCACAGTCATCACTAGGCGAGATACACTGTAAAACTGAACGTGCAACACTCCATGCCCAGCAGAACCAAAGCGCCGACTCATACAAGTATCAACAAGAGTCGTGTACTCTGGAGCAAACGTTGTACACCGGGTCAAATTTTACAATGAAATTGTCGGCATACACCAAAAAATTCATACTCTGGGACACTCGTAGACCAGGGTTCCGCTGTACATTGATGGTGAAATATTAAAGAAACTATTCATGACTTTTGAGACATCAAAATTGAAATATGCAGCAGCTGTATGATGCCCATATCACCAGAAGTACATCAATAGGCTGGAAAGGTTGTAAGGATATGCTACAAAGTAGCTTCTGAAACTAAAAAAAAAAAAGCTACAAGAAGAAGCTAGAGGTGTTAAATATGTCAAGGCTAGAAGACAGAAGAAAAAAAAAGAGGCGATATGATTACATATAAAGTAGTAACTAGAATCAACAAAATTAACAAGGAGCTAAAACTGTCAGTAGTTTCAAAGTGTCATATGACAAAGAGTACTGGGAAGACGGGACACCACGAGCACAGCTCTCATCCTGTAATTACACTTAGGTAATTACATGTGTGTTCATATTCTTACCATCCTGTCAATTTTCTTGGTCTTCCTCTTTCCCTACCCAAATAAATTCATTAACCTATCAGCTATACTTCATTTCCAACTAACAGGCCTAGACCAGGTGCATTAACCCTTAAACTGCTCTGGGCTATATGGCCTTCAACACCCATAGGTGCAATAAAAAATAAATAAATATAAATATTTTGTCTTATAAAAAGTGTTCATTTGTGTTCCCTGATCACAGGAAAAATAATACAAAAATTGTAGGTGGCATATTTTGGCCGCAATAGGGCTAGAAAGTCTGGCAAAAAAAAAAAAAAAGCGTTAAATGTAATGAAACACCATTTTTTGGGTGAGTCCCGGAGGCTCCCCAGAGCTATCCATGGCTGACATGGATACCCTGACTATTTTTCATCAGTCGATGTGGGTGAAGTTCTAGGCCATATTAACGCACCAAGGAACGCCAAGACAGGGTATTGCGAACCGGCACCCAAGTCTACCAAACGAACTTCTAAAAGCTGAACCCCTGGGACGTGGCCACTCACAGGGGCCTAGCGGGGGATACCGCCAACACACAAGAAAACACACACTGTACTCGGACTTATCCTGTTTCTGATATATGTAAATGATCTCCCAGAGAGTATAGACTTCTTCCTCTCAATGTTTGCTGACGACGCCATAATTATGAGAAGGATTAAGACAGAGAAGGACAGCTTGAGGCTTCAAGAAGACCTGGACAAGCTGCATGAATGGTCGAACAAATGTTAGAATTTAACCCAAGCAAATGTAATGTAAAGAAGATAGGCACAGGGAGTAGGAGACCAGATACATGATATCATTTGGGAGCTGAAATACTTCAAGAGTCAGAGAGAGAGAGAGAGAGACAGAGAGACCTGGGGCTTGATATCATGCCAGACCTGTCCCCTGAAGCCCATATCAAGAGGATAACATCAGCGGCATATGCCAGGTTGGCTAACATAAGAACAGCCTTTAGAAACTTGTGTAAGGAATCTTTCAGAACTTGTATACCATATATGTCAGACCAATCCTGGAGTATGTGGCTCCAGCATGGGGTCCATATCTGGTCAAGCATAAGACTAAACTGGAAAAGGTTCAAAGGTTTACCACCAGACTAGTACCCGAACTGAGGGGTATGAGCTATGAGGAGAGACTACAGGAATTAAATCTCACGTCACTGGTAGACAGAAGAGTTAGAGGGGACAAGATCACCACATTCAAGATTCTCAGAGGAATTGATAGGGTAGATAAAGACAGACTATTTAACACAAGAGGCACATGCACTAGGGGACACAGGTGGAAATTGAGTGCCCAAATGAGCCACAGTGACATTACAAAGAATTTTTTCAGTGTCAGAGTAGTAGACAAATGGAATGCAATAGGAAGTGATGTGGTGGAGGCTGACTCCATGCACAGCTTCAAGTGTAGATATGATAGAGCCCAGTAGGCTCGGGAACCTGTACATTAGTTGATTGACAGTTGAGAGGCAGGACTCAAGAGCCAGATATCGACCCCCGCAAGCACAACTAGGCAAGAACACCGACCCTAACAACAGAGGGGAAAAACAAGGCAGACATTCCCCACCAGGTAGGAACAAACAAAAACAAAAGAAAAACCCTGCAAGAGGACAATGTACCCAGGCGGAACAGAGCCAGCCACTATGATAGGTGATAACTAGCTGTGCAGTACCCCGAGCCCCTATCAGTGACGAAAACTACCTCCTATCCAGAGACAAACAAGGGCAACAAAACCCCAGCTCTGACATTCCTGTCACTAAATTCTGAATATGAATCCATTTCCACAAGGTTATATTTATATTGTAAAGCTCAAGATTGTTTTATGATGTGTACATGCACGAAACAATGGCCAAGTGCTGTGGCTGTCTGCCACACATTGTGATCATCATAACTAGCATTGTGTTCACTGATACCTGAACATTGTACATATTCTTCATTACAGTTAGGATCATCTATGACTGAAAAAATAAAACTAAGACACTATCAAAGCAAAATAAACCCTGTTACTTATTTCATTCATGACTTATGTGGTGCTGTGGCTCCTAGCTGCACAGCGGTGCTGAGAGCTCCAGCTGCACGCACCAGCCTTGGTCACACTCTCAGTACTGAAGCTCTCGCAGCCAGGAGAGATGAACATTTTTTTTTTCATGATGGCATCTGTTTACTGGAGCCCTGAAGAACAGGATGTGAGCCCTGTGCACCCGCGGGAGTTTAAAATCTTATGCTATACCTAAAAAACCTGGTTGTGGTGGTATGCACCATCAATGAAACAACCCTGGTTGCGATGCGCAGTTGTTGGGTTAATACGTATATTTTTCGTTATTTTATTTTCACACTTTTCATTTTAATACAGTCTCCATGTCCACTCAGTACACTTCTATTTACATGTTTATCCTCTCCCAAACTCGATTCCAACATTCACCACATTTCCTACCCTCCACATCATTCCCTTATCCTTCACCACCTTCTATAACCTTTACTTCTTCCCCCTCTCCACCACATCCCATCTCCTTTGCTACTTTTTAGATTTACTTAACAAGTAAATAAATTCTGAAACATTTTGGCTTTATTAAAATTAATACAGGAACTGTACTGCGTAATTACCACCTAAACTAAGCATGATCCTATTGTGTCTATACAGCAATTCCACTATCAACATTTGTCTTATGATTAATAACAAATCTGACTCAAATATATTCATGGTACAGTAATATCATGTATGAACGTATTGGGATACGACAAGAGAATGTGATGAAGAATGAAAGTCGAGATCTCACAGTTAAAACTATAAAAATACAGGTATAGTAATTTTGGTAACCCACTGGACAAGTGATAACATTTTGATAAATCACTGGTATGCATGTGGTTAATTCTCAGAGTGAAAAAGAGATGAAATACATGTTATTAAAGATGAGATAGTTTATTATCGTGCACAGAGATTCTTAGTCATGAAATTGCACTGCTTATCATACGAAAAAAAAAAATATAGTAGGTAGCATTATAGTAAGCTTGAAGAACACATACCCTTCGAAGCTCTGTTGCAAAGTAGGACTAATTTCATCCATGCCCGTAAGTCCAGAAAGCTTGAAAAACAAATGTACGAGTTTTGGAGAAGTTCATCATATCATGAGGATTAGAAATGCAGTTATTAAAAGAAAAGACAAGCGATGCAAAGCACAAAAACAAGTATGCAAGAACTGGACATCTAACAAAGTAACATTCATCATATTCAACTCTGGTCAAGGTCAACATAAAGACTCCAACTTCATCATCTTTTTGCCTCATCTAAGATTTCAGCATTTATTAAAATATAAACACCCTTAAACATTATATTCCAAGCATAATATTTCTTACTCAGTAATGATCCAGTTAATGAAAATAGTATTAAAGGACTGTATTGAAAGCAAAAACCTTAATATACATGTTATGCGTAATACACCTTATTTGCAAAGAGTACATTATACATTTTACAGCAATGGTTCCCAACCTTTCTGGACTCATGGCTTTATTTTCTAATAAAGTACTCAAAAGACCTGTGACCCCCGTGACACTTTCAGAACTGAAAAAATTCAAAGGATGAATTTAGAAACAATCACATCATTAAGAAGTAGCAGCTCACATCATTGATGTGAGCTACTTTTCAAACTGCACGAGGGTCGCAACCCACCAGTTGAGAATTGGTAGTCTATTGAAAACTAGTGGGGATACCCAGAATTGCTTGGGTAATAGATGCCGCATTTTTACTACTAACTTCATCACTGTAACCATCTTCCTAACATACTACCATCATCGCAGTACCATCTTAACACACCGGCACACGCCTTCCCTCTCCTTCGCCACTTCCCAACGCTTCACCACCCTCTCTGTACATTACCAACTTCTTTACCATTCACCACCTTCCCCACATTTCCTACCCTCCACATCATTCCCTATCCTTCACCACCTTCTATAACCTTTATTTCTTTCCCTCTCCACCACATCCCATCTCTATTGCTACTTCCCCCTACCCTTCACTACATTTCCTACCATTCACCACACTCCCTAGCTCTCACTGCCTACCCTAGTCTTTCTACTCTTCACATTCCCTTCATTCCCATAAGCTTTGTGAGGATGGAGTCTTTTATTTAGTGAGATCTGAAAGTAGTATGATTTGCTATTTCATTCAAAAGGGAGGGAGGTCACTGGGTTCAACCTTGACCTGCCTATGACGATCTCCAAAGACCAGTCATTCTGTAAAGTTTGGCGAGACCAGCCCCAAGCATCTGGCCCCTAACTTAGAAGAAGACAAAGAAACAAACACAGAGAGACACACACTTTTATAGATACACAGCATAATTATGCAAATAAACTAGATATATTTTTATCACAACCAATCAATGGAGGTATCCCAAATCCCTGTTAGGCATATCTCACAATACAAGCCATTTATGAATATTCTTCAAAAACAAAACTATACTATGTACCTATATTAAAATGTGGACACAGTGAGAAAAGGATATGGGAGGCATGGTGGTTTTGGTAGATTCTTCAAGTAAGGTGCTGCTGTTCTCATGGACAGGACTATTCACAGTCTGGCAAGAATGATATTCTGCATCGATGCATCATGAATCTTTTGAAATGTCTGTTGGGTCACTCTAGTATCTTCCTAGCGGTATGGCCCAACAGGGATGTTTAAAAGGAGCCTTGTTGTGTTGGTTCAAAATATCGACCTGCCCTGACAGTCAATAGCCCTGTCCACAGGATTAATAGGACCAACCTCAAGAAATAATCAAGTGGTATAGAGCTCAAACATAAATATGAACATGACAAAATAATAACAAAAGACCTTTGGGGACACCTAATTATGTAAGTATAACTGAGAATACTGTTACTAATTAGAGTATTTGGAAACATGCACTGCATTTCAAAGTGCTAGAAACATTTACTGTACTGTACTTAATTTAAAAAAGCTTATACTTTTTATCAAGAACACACACACACACACACACAAAAAGAAAAAGCTGTTATCCTTATTAATCAACATATGTCAAACATGAAAAGTTCCATACACACACACACACTTGACCTCTAAACTTCAAACTGTTTTTATAAATAATGAAATATAATGTGAACCAAAATTATAAACTTGGTACTCACCGGCAAGCTGCAGCTGAAATTAAAACCAAATGCAATGGCGAGGAACAACGCCAGGTAAATTATGAGGCTGAAGTACATGATCCCACACACGCACACCAGAAGGTACGCCCACCACTGCCCGTCAAGACGAGTGCCCAGGAAATTGACTACAAACCACATGTTAATGGCAATCACCAATAGCGACAAGAGGGAAGCCAAGATTTTTGTGAACCTGTAAGACAGTGGAGTCTCTTAATTAACTCTTGCTTCAGTGAAATCACAGTAGATTTGCTAATAAACTACTGTACCTATACTGTATTAACTGATTTAAACATTGATTTTTGTATAAAATACTTCCATCCTAAAAGACTAAATGAAATTTTAAAGTACTTTAATGAGATTAAAAACATACTGTAGAGCATATAGGAGATATATAATCAGAATGAAAGTAGCTTACAATCCATTTTTGAAGTCTCCCATAATACGCTCTGATGAGGTGAATGTCAGAGTTGGAATCAGAGCAAAAGGCAACTGAAGGGACATGACAGCATTCAGAAGATCATTCATCCCAGTGAGGTCATTGATGTTCTGCAAACATAATAAAGTACTGTACTGCCGGTTAACAAAATACAGTACTGTATATCGATTTATTTTTGTATATGCCACCATTCTATCAAAAGTGAAACAATTAAATCTTGTATTTATTTCAAAATGAATAATAAGCTGCAAAGAAATCACATTAAGGTGATGTATCAACAAGAAAATCGGTAGATGCCATGAGGATTCGAATATGCACACTAGGCTTCGACATGCTAACGCAATGCAACCTCATTCAACTGAATCATCTAGGGGTCCTTAAGGTTTTCATTGGAGCTCAATCAGGATTTCACACGTTGCCTGCATGCACTCTGCAGGCACACATTCCCATATCTATCCATTTTTATCTGCAACACACTTCTCTTCTGTAAGTAGAACTCCTAGATACCACAGCCAGAGTGCAAGCAAGCAAGTGGAAGTCTTAGGACCCGTACAGATTCAGTTGAATCCCAGGTTGCATTTCCTTCAGCATGTCGTGGCCGAGTTGGTTAGGACGAATACTTGGGAGTACCCAGTGTGCAGATTCGAAGCCTTATCATTACTTCTGCTTATTTTCTCATGTATAATAATTTTCCAAAATTCTTTAACTATTTCCTTAACTCCTTGGAGCCTTTCGTTTTCTATGAAGAAAACATTAAAGAACATGCACTCATCACAGCACCAGGAGGCAGGAGTCACACTGCAGCAGGCTCCAGGAATATCCAATTGCCTAAGTATTGGGAATGGGCTGAGGGCTGTAAGTGTTGGTATAAAGGAATAGGGAGTTGAAAAAAGTAAACAAGATACAAGAAATATGCGAAATTGAGTGAAAATTCTGTGTTGGGAAAGTTTATACAGTACTCCAAAACAAAAGATCGTCAATAACAGAGATGGCTGCCACCATGGAAGATGTAAGCACACCAGCAGATGAATGATTCGAAGGATTCTCAACATAAGGAAAGTTTTTTTTGGCAGACTAGAGATTATTGAGGATAGGCTGAAAAAAAGTATAAAGAAAAAGTCCTTAAATTACAACAAGAAAATGAAGCTTTCAGGAATGAGTTTTGCACTTTAACCACCGTCAGGGGTTTAACCAGCTGTCAGGGGCCTGACAGCTGAGTGGACAGCGCTTCAGATTCATAGTCCTGAAGTTACGGGTTCGATCCCTGGTGGAGGGGAAACAAATGGGCAGAGTTTCTTTCACCTCTAATGCACCTGTTCACCTAGCAGTAAATAGGTACCTGGGAGTTAGACAGCTGCTATGGGCTGCTTCCTGGAGGTGAGTAACAAACAGGAGGCCTGGTTGAGGACTGGGCCGCGGGGGTGCTAAGCCCCCAAATCATCTCAAGATAACCATGCTGCACTGCCTTAAAATATGACATTCCCGCTGTGCGCATAAAAAAATTCTTTGTGAAAATTTCTTTGTTCTCCAAAAGTTTTAAATACCCTCCCCCTGATCACATATACAGTATGTTGAAAATATTGCACAAATGTTTTTACTTACAAAAATGTAACTATTTTTTTAATTGATTTCGGTTTTTGTTCACCAGAAATATCAGAAATACATATTTTTATTCGAGTTGAGCAGTCAAAAACTCGAATTTGAATTTACTTGAATTACCCAAAGATTCAGGTTACTATAATACAGATTACAGAACTCTTGCACTATTACAGTAATTCAGCATGATGGGTAGCAATACTGAATTTTCTGTTTGGTGGTATCGTACTTTTTGATGGCTTTAGATTCTATACTCTTCTAATTGTGCTGTCTGCATCCATGATGAGCTTACCAAAGAGCACAATGTGCTGACACTGTTGTACAGAAATGCAAAGAATAGACTCATATTAAATGATGTTTTACCTGTAAGGCTTTACCAAATCTAATAGATAAATAGGTTCAGTGCTTATACAGGGGTAAAATAACTGATATACTCACCTGGTAAAATGCAATAAAGAAAGTCGGAGTAATGGCAATAGTTCGGGTAAGAAGAACACGCTGCCAACGTTTCCACCGCAGGTTCAGGAAGCCCTACAAAACAAAAAATACATCTCATTTTTGGTGTTTAGCACCAAACCAAAAAGACAACTTACTTGATGTAAAGAAAATTCTACTCTTATCCTGATTATCTATTATACTTACAAAATTTATCATTAATTTCTAAGGAAAGAACTGCCTGGCACCCCCCCCCTGGTCTATGCTAGATACGGAAAGGAAAACCACCTGCCATGACACAGCAGGGATCTTAAAATTGTTTTTTAGGTCATACTGGTGCTAGGTAGGGTGGGTGCCAGGAAGCCTCCGGGGCTCTACCCAGAAAATGGCATTTCAATTCATTCAACGCTGGTTTTCTGTGGGGGAGCCCTGTCGGCTCCCTGGAGCTAACTATCCAAAGAGAAAAGTAAAAGGGACTTTTCTGTGAGGCAGCTGCACTGCACAACTCATAACGAAGACGAGACAACTGGCTGCAACCGCCGACCCAAGGCGACACAAGACCACTGAGGGCCATTGACTAGATATCGGGCAGCCAGGACCCTGTTCGATCCCCAAAATCCCCATGCCCGAATATCCACCAAAGACATATTTCTAAACACAGCAGCCAAAGCTGCAAACTTACAAACATGATGAGAGCGAGGGTATACCACAGGCTGGCTAGACTTGTCAATCCTGCAGACGACTTGAGAGACTGAGCCTTGGAACAGGGGAACAAGACCACCACCTTAACCTGTCCTGAAAGAGCCAAGAAAGAAAAGTCAACACAATACGACCCGAGACCGAAGACAACTTATGCAGGGAAAGGAAGTGGCGAAAAGACCACTAAGAGACCTGCTCGGTCTCTTGGGTCAATGGGGCTACCTACGAAAGGGCCAGTAACCCTTCCGAGAACCCAACTTGCGTGCAAGATGAACACCCTGCCAACCACACGAAGACAGGTCCAGAGCAGAAGCTGGCTCAGAACTGCTACCAAAGGCCCAACTCAACCAGTGTATGCCGAAGTCCTGGTACGACCTTTCCGGGAAGCACGAGAACTCGCACTCCGGATAACCAACGTATCCAAAAGAGGGAGACAATTAACACTTTCGCGCTCTCGGCGCTCAAAAAAAATCAATACCCTAGATGCTTTCGGCACTTCGCGCCCCTACGCGTAAGACCGAAAAAGTGTACACTCTTTTGACTGTCCTGACAATAATTGAAGGCGCACGTATTTAAATTTGGTATCACTGTGTTCGCAATGAAATTGTCTATAAGAGCATACCTATAAAATGCCGCCCAAGCATAAGGAGTATCAACACCAAATAAAAAACTATGCAGATCACTCGCCGAGAGCGCCAAACAGCAACAAAATGTTTCCACTCTCTTAATGGTTGCGAAGCCTACAGTTGTCCTACATCGCTAATTTTGGTATCATTGGAATCGCAATAAAATTCTCTACACGGACATATGCATATGAATGTTTAATATAGGTAATTGCCCACCCGCAAGAGTGTGGGAAGTGGAGAGTAGTTAGCCGCGAGCGCACTGGCGAAAACACAGGGGGGAAATCATGCTTGGAAAGTTTATACATTTATACGTTTCCTGACCCTACTTTTCTATGTACGTATTTCTTTTTTATACCAATGTGTTCGCAATAAAATTTTCTATAAGATGAAATGTATAACATTTGTACAAAGCATGTGTAAGAGAAGCGCCAAATATAGAACCACGTCGCTCAGTATGCGTTCACGGCAGAAACGAACGCATTGTTTTCGTTCGTTTGATGTTTCTTATGTTTATACTTGTTGAAACATTTTATAATTTGTATGACAGTGATCACAGTAAAATTCCCTACACAGACATATACATAACACATACAAATATTTCCCACGTGTTGGATATATCAATGGCTAAAGGGAACCCACTGCCACACGCCCGCCACACCCAGAGCCACACCCGCCACACCCCCAAACATACTTTGTGTTTTTTTTTTTTACTCATAGAAGTTTATGTGATATAATATTCATTCTGGTACCAAAAAATTCGCAAATAAATTCTCTACAAAACGTATATAATACAACTTCTTATAGATGATAAAAAATTCCAAATAGGTGTACTTACCCTGTCTATGTTGATTGAAGATCAACAGTTGAGCATTTTTTCTTCACTCCACCATCTTCAGGCTTCTGATCCTGAAGTTGCTCATCTGATGTTTCTTAGGTGGAGTGAAGCTGTTGCCGGTGGTTATTTTTTCTCCACCCAAAATATCTTTCTTCGGTGGTACCTTGTGTAGCAAGGCGCAGCGCACAGTGCCACATCACAAGTTTTACATCCATATATCACGTCCCTCCTTTTGCCAGACTTGTAACAAACACGGCATCTTTTTTTTTTAGCCAAGTGCACGAGTTCATGCGTCAACTTGTAGTTGAGACGTTGTTCTGAATCTATAATTCTTGTATTTTTTGGATTCACTGGAAGAATATTGTCTTCTACAGGAACCACCAAACTTGTAGTAGAATCTTCTATGAAATCAGAAACATCAAGTGGTTCTATGTCCTCAATGTCCATTTCAGAATTTGTGGTTGATGAGTGGGCTTTAGGTGTTGAGGTGAACAGAGGACGCCTAGCACCAGATGGCCCGGGTGTTGAAACTGCCGCGTCAGCAGGAGGAGCTGCGCTGGCATCTATGTCGGGAACATGTGGTATACTTGTTGTTGTTGGCCATTCCTTGCTGTTCCACGCCAATAAGGCTTTTATTCCTACTGCGTGAAACTCTAATAGTGTTAGTTTTTTTGTATCTGTTGAGTAGTGGTTATACAATGCGTATGCATTGTGCATGGCCATTTGCAGAAAATAGAAAGTGATCTTCTTGGTCCATTTGTGGGTTTTTCTTGCAAACTCATAATATTTGACCATTTGATCAAAATGATCAACACCTTTCATGAACTTATTGTAATCCACTATGGCCTTGGGTTTGTTCATTTTCACAATTTCTACACCAGTTCTCCCGTCACCTTTACGAACGCGTTTCCTGCGCTGTGCTTGAGTAGTGTCGGCATTGTGGATATTGGTAATGACAGAGACGGGGCGCTTGTCCTTCCAAACTATAACAAAGGTGTTATCCTTGCGCATGTATACGGTCGTGTCGGTTGCCATTTTACCCTTTACAACTTGTTGCAGATCCTTGGGGGCGCCACGTTGTAGTCTAAGTGTGCCACATGTGTAAACATGTGGAAGAACTTAGAAATGTGTTGGAACCGAGCAGACGACATAAACAAGTTGAAGAATCGACAATGCCACATCTGATTCGTCTGCCAGTACATCCTCATTGTAGGCATCTTCACTATGCCCATCAGTATGCACAGGGCCAAATATCGGGCCATTTCTTTCACCGACACTGGTTTCCACGTTTCTCTTGCTGACTCAGCCATGAGATGTATGACGTGTGTGGCATGCAAATTTGTTTCATACTCTAAGTATTCAACCACTGCTCTAGTGAAAAATAATTGTAAAAACTGCAATGGAGTAGCAGGTAGTGGAATTGTTAGGCCAGGGGTTGCAGTAAAGTTATCAACGATGGGAGGAGTATTGCTACGATTCCACTCATCACCCAGCCTAGCCCTCTTTGGTACCGGACACGTGCGGTCACCGCGTGGCGGGGCTGGGGCTTCTTCATCACTCTCATCCTCACTCTCACTCGAAATATCTTCATCACTTGAGGAAACCTCATAAAGAACATCATTTTCCGGTTCGTCAGCCTCCAAATCATCATCAGAAGACCCTGAAAAGGCTTCAACAACGTCGGGAATCTTGGATGGAGTGAGATTGACCCCACGATACAGATCGAAAATCCTGGCGATCTCTTCTGCTTTCCTAGATTTCCTACCTTTGTTTTGCGTTCCACTGCTTGTTCCTGGTGCAGCATCCATGTTGAAGGTATTGAATGGGTTTTAGGTACACGAGAACGGAAACGGAACGGAAATAAATGCGTAAAACGGGTCACGTTTGCCGCGAGAGGGGAGCACAGTGTGGGCACTTGGCGTGTCAACAAAACAATGGGCCGACCACGTGACTGGGTAGGCCGAGATGCCATGTGTTCGGTGAGGGAGAACGGGAATTTCATGGAGAACAATCTGAGAGTATCCCCATCCATTTCGGTTAAAAAATGGAATTTATAGAAATATTTTTTTGATTGACGAGAAAAGTAGGCAGTTATGCGGAATCGTAAGAAAAACCAGTGACGAGTTATCTCTACTCGAAAGCGCGAAAGTGTTAATATAAGCCGCCTGGAGAAACAACTGAATCCGCAAAAAACAGCAGACAAAATGGAGACAAAAAGCTTACGAGCCAGGGCCCAAGCAGAATCCACAGAGAGCGAGAGGACAGCCTGCTGACGTGCGAGGCGAGAGGCAAAAATAAGGACACCACCTCCCAGAGAATAGGCGCAAACAGCTTAAGCAACATTAAAGTCAACGCAGCAGACGACGACCCGGCAGCCAACTCCTCCACAAGCCAGCCCTTCTTGAGCTGTCCGAAAACAGCTCAAGAAGGAAAAAGAAGCGAGGCACCAAAGCCAAATGCCCAAGAGCGCAAACATCTTCCGCAGCCAAAGCAGCTGAAAAGGAAGGGACCTGGACGTGCAACTGGAGCACACCAACCTCATGAGGAAGCACAAGCATGCATTAAGATGCTCAAGCATGCCCCCCCTAAGTACACTTGCAACACCGTAGTGAGCTCTAGCCACTCAAGCATGCAGTAACGACAATGTATGCCATGCTTCCAACAAAAAGAAGGGGCAGTCTGCGAGCCATGAAGACGCTGGCACCTCGTAACATATCCAATATGGCGAAGAAGACCCGAACTCAAGGGAGACTGGGTCGAGCAGAGAGATGGAAGCCGGGTTGATCAGCATGAGGTATGCACCTAGGGCATCCCGATCCTCCTCAGGGGAATTCGAGAGGTCGAAAACCTCTGGAAGGATGCAGCCGCAGAACCCAAGGGAACCCAGAAACGACCCCCTGGGGGGGGGGGGAGCCGATCCCATATCAAATTCTTACAAGTGGGGCACAAAACCCCCGAACCTCTCGACAACAGACCCCGCCCCGAAGGTACTATGACCTAGGGATGGGATCCGGTCGGCCGAGAGGACAGCACACGGGACTTGTGATCCTGTGGTCCTGGGTTCGATCCCAGGCGCCGGCGAGAAACAATGGGCAGAGTTTCTTTCACCCTATGCCCCTGTTACCTAGCAGTTAAATAGGTACCTGGGTGTTAGTCAGCTGTCACGGGCTGCTTCCTGGGGGTGGAGACCTGGTCGAGGACCGGGCCTCGGGGACACTAAAAAAAAAAAAAAAACCCGAAATCATCTCAAGATAACCTCAAGATAGGTAGGATCGAAAAGGGCCAAAGCGCCCCAGGCCGCCTTCCCCCCAGCCCTAGAATCCACCAAACTAGATCCGGGGCAGAGCTGTCCTCAACACTCTCCACCCTTGAAGGAAAGGCAGAGTCCAAGGGAAAGGCATCCAAGAAAATTCCCTGCTTGAAGGGCCCAGGAGCCTCGGCGGGAGGAACCGGTTCAAAAGCCTCCGTCCCCACATCAAATGGGGCAACACCTGGAGCCGCCCGAGCCTCATCAAACAGCTAAGCCCTGCCCCAACCCCGAAACCCTCAGACGTTTGGGGGCCGGAAGCAGGGGAAGAGGAGAATGGTGAACTACACCAACAAGGGAGGACGAAGAGCACAGACAGAACCAACGTCGAAGCGACAAACGCCCCAAAGTCCAGGTCCCCAAAACGAAAACGAGGTAGCCCCTGTTTTGGTATTCAAGCAGGCAACCAACTGTGTATGTTGCAGTAACCTAAACCTAGCATGCAATGCACGAGCCGCTTGACCCCTAACCTCAGCCATAGCAGGATGGGTAACTTGGAGCACGAGCAGAGAACAAGTCTCGCAAGACTCCAGGTCAAAGGTGTCGCCGACCCAACAAGCAGCCTGATGGAGGTAATACAGGTGATTGTCGCCCTGAAATGGGAAATGAGCAACCTTAAAACTCACACAAGGTGAGATGGGACTCGGAAAACTCGCCCATCGAGGTCAACAAACTCCCGACAGGGTTTTCCAGGGCCTGCAGGGAGTTGTGTCCATATACGGAAAGCCCAGGTGTTGGACCA
Source organism: Procambarus clarkii (assembly GCF_040958095.1). Lineage (NCBI taxonomy): Eukaryota > Metazoa > Arthropoda > Malacostraca > Decapoda > Cambaridae > Procambarus > Procambarus clarkii. The sequence goes on from NC_091156.1 coordinate 15,047,792, forward strand.
CCAAAGACGGTTGTATCCCCATAATTGATCTGGGCAAACTGGCCCCAGTGAAGTGAGCAGCCTGGAGGACAAGAGGAGGACTGCCCTACTGACCCTAGGTAGCACTTAATGTGGATTGTGGCAGCCTCCCAACGGGCAAGAAAGCAAACTAAAGATGAAAAGAAAACTCAAAGAAGCACCATAACGCAGGGGACCAGAAAGAGTCACGGCTGCTGCGATTACGGAAACTGAGAAGCCCAACATGCCCCAACCAGCAACTAACCACCCCCTACTCAGGGCCAAATGAAAGTACCGGGACCTAAACTGACCCCAAGTGGGAGGTAGTGAACAAAGCAGTCACTACACCTTGGTACAAACTCCTGGTCACTGCCTACACACAGAAGGAACACCAGCAGGGTGAAGCCAATCAGGTTATCGAGGCCAGAGCAGGCGTCCACCCTGTAAAGCTTCAACCGACAAACTGACGCTCCTTATGCCTGCTCGGTGATGCAACCCCCTCTCCCCCTGCAAGGGAAGAGGTAGCACAAACAAGTGGAGCACGGTATGATAACATGTTGCTTTTTTTCCTTGGGGAGTTTCTCGCTTCTGTTCAGTCTTGGGTTGTAATATTTCTACCATGAGGGGTGTGTTTTGAAGCACCTACCCCTTTCTGGGTGCTCAACCCCAGTCGATAGCAGACATGAATACTTTCATACATGTGAGTTTCATAGGCCATTGCTCCCTTCGCCTCTCTGAGGGGACCATGTTCTAGCTAGTGGTCCCCAGTAGGCATGACAACTTCATATGACTGAAGCCCCCATACTAATATTAACTAATATCAGTCTAATAGCTCCAGGGGACCCGACAGGGCTTCCCCATAGAATGTTTAAAAATTCATAAACCCTTTCAAACATTAATTGGCACACAAAGGATCACCTATTAAAGAGCTCCCACATATTTTTGGTAGTCCTACCTGGTGACTACATCTGACAGGACAATCAACCTGAGCCCCTAAACAAACCACCAAAGTCCAACAAAGTAGGGACAGAAGGTATGGTTAAGGAGCAACGAAGTGACTTGCTCAGAAGAGCACTTAGTATACAGTCAGCCCATGCTTTACAAGAGCAGTATTGTAAAACAGATTTGGTGGTTCTCTGTTATCACTTTTACACAAAGATTTAAAGTGAGTGCGAGTTGCTCTTTGTTGCATTAGTTATTAAATGATCTGTGGGTGTACTGCCTAGTTGGCAATGTCTCAGGCTCTATAAACATGTAATAATTCTTATCTTACAAACACTTAGTATTCCTACATCAATGCACCTCTTAATTTACATGCATTTATAATGGGTGCAAAGTAATGGAGGTATTAAATATTAAGGTTCAAGTTGGTGTTTAATTGAGCAAAGAATTGAAGAAATTTAACATTTGGAAGCTCTAAAACATAACCAAATTTGTTTCCATATAAATGCATTTACGTTAAATTTGTGTGGATTTTGCTTCAGAAGGATTTTTTTTTTTTTTTACAAATTTAAGCCCTTCACAATTCAAAGGCCACCTTTACTCAGTTCAATTTCTGAGCTACACCAATCAATTGTTCCTTAACCCATTGGGAATTAGAGAACACAGGGGTAATGACATGGTTACTATCATGGAACGGAAAACTTTATGATGGGTAAAATTATCAGGCTGAAACAATGAAAAACTGGTAACGTGATCAGAATTGGAAGCATTCCTTAATTTACCAGAGGGCCACCATCTTCCATTGCCTGTGAAAGATCGTACATTATTCCTGAGGATTTTTTCCATGTATATTTTGTACTCAATATTTACGGCCATAGTGGGTAGGGATTATAAAGCTAGAAATCATTAAAATAGCAAAGTTATTTAATAGAAACATAAATTATCTAAGCAAAAAACACTTGCCTCCATTACAAACTGTCCAACGTATGTACCAGTCATGGTTGAGCTCTGCCCAGCTGCCAGAATGCCTATAGACCAGATATACATACACGCTGCTCCAAACGTACACCCAAGGAATACTCCAGCTTTGTAGATGTCAGCATCTACTAGTTCACCATCCTCCTGTAACATGATTATCAGCATGTAAAGGCATACAACATATACTGGAAGTCAATTTTATAAGATATGTCAATACTGAAGTGATTAAAATACCTTCACATTCTCAGGAAGTGCCTGGCCCACAAAACTGCCCCTCACCCTTCCCCACACTCCTAAGTGATTTAAGTGTAAGTGGCTGGCAGTATGCTGAATATGAATGTTTATAAACTAATTGCACAGCTGTTTATTACTGTATATTTATATGTTTTAGATAAAAAAGAGCAACCATCTGTAAATAAATAATATATATATTGTATATATGTTTGTATCCTTGGGCAACAGGCATTCCTTTAAGCATATTTGGTTATATTAAGACCAACAATACCAGCAATGTGGTCTTTAGTGTAAGCTTTCTATGCTTTTATTCTCTTAGTGTCAGGATTAAGAAGAGTAATCAAGTTACCAAAATTCATGGCAAAGATCTCTAGTAATTATTGAAGAATTTCTTTTCTACACCGTTTCATTTCACTTTAGAATATCTTCAGGTAAAGAATGAATACACAAAGGTGCAATTTTAGGTTAAATGCACATGTGGAAGAGGTAAAGTTGTGTGGGGTGAGGTAAAGGTCGAAGTAATATAGGAGCAAACAAACTTAAAGTAAGGAAGAGGGGAATAATGGGAAAGGAAGTCAATCAAACATTGGGTAAGCGGTGGGCGGGGAGAACTCGGTAGAGATGCAATTACCTAAGTGTAGTTACAGGATGAGAGCAACGCTCGTGGTGTCCCGTCTTCCCAGCACACTGTCATATAACGCTTTGAAACTACTGACGGTCTTGGCCTCCACCATCTTCTCACCTAACTTGCTCCAACCGTCTACCGTCTAATGTCATCGTTATCTGGTGCTGTTTGACAAGATCTGGATCCGAGTATCAACACAGGACAGAACACGAAACAATGGATATAAATTGGATAAGTTTAGATTTAGGAAAGACTTGGGTAAATACTGGTTCAGTAACAGGGTTGTTGATTTGTGGAACCAATTGCCGCGTAACATTGTGGAGGTGGGGTCCCTCGATTGTTTCAAGCACGGGTTGGACAAGTATATGAGTGGGATTGGGTGGTTATAGAATAGGAGCTGCCTCGTATGGGCCAATAGGCCTTCTGCAGTTACCTTTGTTCTTATGTTCTTATGTTCTTATGAGTGTAGCAAAGTCCACAGGCACGTTCATTAACAGGGATTCCACGTCTAGAGATGCTATGATCCCTTCAGGTTTAGTGTTCTTCACTATGTCTAAGAAATCAGCAACTGATTTCAAGCTGCAGTTATATTACACACACAGTCATTTAGCTAGATTATATGTGGATATAGAGATCTGTAGGGTTTAGGCAGATCCCTACACCCACGTATAATCTAGCTAAGCAAGTCAACACTATACTGACTCCAGATGTGTCAAATAACTACAGCTTGGAAATCAGTCGCCCAACCAAGCCAATATACATCTGAAAACTCTTGACCCCTGAAGAATTGGAACCTGGTCAGCCAGGGTCTCCATGTCCCAGCAGTCCCGTGCTGTAACCACTCGGCCAGTGACTCAAAAGTACTGGGAAGTCGGGAGACCTACATGCACCCAACACCATTGTCAGGTGCTTTGGGGCCATTTAAGCTTTACACACACATATGTATATATACATGTATGTAATGGAGGTATGTATGTATATAAAGAAAAAAAATAAAGGGTGGGGGGGGGGGGAAATGAGGTAGTACAAAACATGGAAACTGCACTGGAGGGGAGACCCAAAAATCCCCTCTAATGCATTGTATGTACATTTTCCTGAGGCTATGGGTGCCACCTCTTCTTCCTGCCAGAGGTGGTACTCCCCCCCCCCCTTAAATATGATTTATGAGTGGTTAATCCAAGAATATAAAGGACTGAGTGAAGGACAGGTTGATAAGAGGGAGATGTAACCAAGTGTATATATATATTCCTGTGTATATGGAGAATGTTAAATAAACAGTGACAGATGATTAAAATAGAAATAGTGACATTGTAAGAATACAGTCCTAACAAGTAAGATATAATGAACTAAGCAGTCTCGTATACTTACCGGGAATATTTTAGCATGGGTGCTGTTGGCAGATACGCAGCTGTCATGCTGAAAAAGAAGTGCAAAATAATAGTGAAGAATATGCAGGTTTGTCATTTATAGTATAGGGCTTTGCTTGTTTTTTCCATCGGTACAACACTTCACACCATAAATACTTAAAAAGAAAACAGCCATGAATATTTGGGGAATTGTCAAGCTATTTACTGCTAGGCAAACGCAGACACGAGGTGAGGGGCAGTGTGTCTAAACAATAACAGACGAAAAAGCATTATGTAACGAGCAGCAAATGTATATTTAAGAGATTCATATTCATTCACAATATCTTCCATACACATTACTATCATGGAAATTAGGAGCAAGACTCTCCAGCGAGGTAGCCACAGTAGTACATCGGATGAAATTCACTGTTTTTTAAAAACTAAATATCAATAATTCAATCAATTCATACAAAATGAATCACATTCTGTCCTCTTCAGCAACTCCATGTTATAAGTTACGTACTCAATGTCTTCACCTACACATACACACACACACACACACTAGGTAATCACACTTAGGTAATTTACACTCACCATATATCCCTTAGAGGTTAGAGGCATTAAATATGCAAAAAGTAGAAAATAGAAGAAAAAGAGACGAAATAATCACTACGTACAAAATAGTAACAGAAATCAATAAAATTGATAGGGAAGAATTCCCGAGGCCCAGAACTTCAAGAACAAGAGGTCATTGATTTAAACTAACCAAATAAAGCTGCCGGAGAAATATAAGAAAAATCACTTTTGTAAGCAGAGTGGTAGACAGTCGGAACAAGTTAAGTGAGAAGGTGGCGGAGGCCAAGACCGTCAGTAGTTTCAAAGCATTATATGACAAAGTGCTGGGAAGTCGGGACACCACGAGCGTAACTCTCATCCTGTAACTACACTTAGGTAATTACACACACACACACACACACACACTAGGTGAGTACACATTCATTATTTAATTACTTCAACATGACCTTACCATCAGAGTGCAATGCTCACTCTCAATCTTACAATTTACAGCCATTCCCACTCCATGGTCTTCCATTACAATTTCACTCTTTATCCTACCTATTCTTACATGTACACATACTATTCAGATTGTACATTTCTAATGTTCTAACTCTAGGGTTCTCACACTCATGCCAAACTAGTATATTAATTGTACACGAGAAGAGAAACAAAGCATCAGATCTCTATATTATTCATCCTTTAAAAAAAAAAAAAAAACTTTCAATACACAAGCATCTTTCCTTATGTTACATGCATTATCTCCACTGGTGCAAATTCCTCTAATCAATTATACATAATAACATTTATCAAAGAAATTATATGTATCTAAGTATTGCATTACACAATAGTAACTCCAAATTTGGTAAATCTTTAAAAAATGACAAAACTTACGACTTCTTGATTAGTGACTCCATAAAGTCCTTTGGCAAACACTGCTACCACAAACACATTGATGATGAATGAACAGAGAAGAGCAATACAAGCTTCAATGAAGAAGTACTTGTTGGCTTCCTTAACATCATCTTTGTTTTTGCGGTCCACATCTCGTGACTGCCAGAAACAGAATATTTCATTAGTAAAAATAAACAGTTTGTAGCTATTACAGCATTATACTTGCAGATAAAATGAATCTACTTTACTAATTTCAACATGCAAGCAGACATACATATGTGCATAAATATGTTCATGTACGTATATCATACCTAATAGTGGTTCATATTGGCCCATATGACACACACACACCACAAACAACATATTTCTGAGTGATAAACACACACATTTCTCTTTTTGGTAACCAAGATATCATGCTCCCATGCAAATATCGTTATTGTCCCGGTTCATGCAGTCATTTTCACCTTGAGGGGTACAATTTCTACTTCTATTTTCTGTACTTTCCAGGGAGCAGACCTATTACACTGTCAAGAGGGTTTGCAGCAGGCTAGTATATCGTATTCCCTGAAGTCATTAGCCAAACCTCTTTTGTAGCATGTCTCTGTTTCCTGAAAGTGTATACGTCATTCAAGCAATTCTGAACGCTTTGAAAGTGCTTATTCCCTCCTTTCCTCATGAAGTGAATAGAAACTCTAGAGGTAATGTCAAAGACTATCATACACAATGTAAATTTAATTCCATTCTCATTATTTCAATCATTGCACTTCTTTGACATCCAAGTATAATGCTCATAGCTTTGTTCGGTACCAGCTCTAAGTTTTTTAATTCTGCCTTGCCCTCTGTAAGACAAAATGGGTACTGCATAGTCTATCAGGGACTGAACAGTGCTTATGTATAACATCTGTAAGATAGGTACCCTAACACCTTTACCAGAAAATGCTAGTGCCTTGAGAGGATGCAATTGCACTTTACTTAAGATGCCGATATGATATATTTCAGCATTTTTACTCTCACATGTGTACCCAATATATATGCCCAGATACGTGTACTTCTGAGCACAGCTCAGTTCCTTACCATTTAGAGTAAGTGTTATATTTCTTCAAAACCACACTCATATTTAGTTTTGTCTGCATTTAACTAAATGTGGAGGTAGAGCCAAAAACTGATCAGGCAATTAAACTTAAAAAATCTCTAGGAGAAACCTCCAAAGAGGTCTCTCAAAATAAACACCCTTGGCATTGACAGCTTGTGACAAAGCTAAAAACCAAGAGTTGACCATTATATGCCAAAAAAATGGTCTCAACTCATAGTCCACATAGAAGTGTAGTGCATAAAATTCCTCCATGTAGAACCATTAGTAAACTTGAAAGTATGAAAGATTTGTTAATTCTAAGAATTTTAAAATAACATTAGAATAGGGGAATTTGCATCATACATAAATTTGTTCATACATGTATTTTAACAATAGTGAACAATTCCATCTTACCTTCACAAGAGCAGAATGCAAATATAGGTTATGAGGCATTATAACAGCTCCGACAATGCCAACAGCCTGAAGGAGTGCCCGTGTGTCACAATTATAGCACCCTGGGATAAACAGTCCTTTCAGCACCTGCAGCTGGTCGGGCTTGGCAACGCCATATTCGTACCCAAATGTAACAGCCATCACAAAAATGAGAAAGCCAAAGAAGGCCTCTAGCTTGCGTAGCCCATAGCGGTCCAGAGCAAGAAAAGTGAAGGTGTCTATAATGGTGATCAGAACTCCGCCCCACAAAGGTATTCTGTTCAAATACAAAATAGGGATTTTTATCCTAATCTGATATTAGAAATAATTACATCAACTAAATCAATGACTTAAGTTCATTTATTAATTCATAACACTAATCAAGAATATGAAAGTGATGATTTATACACGATCTAAACTCAAAATACAAATAATTGAGTACCATACATAAAACTAGCATGGTATAATAAAGAGCTGCAATTTCTTCAAACTGTTTGTACATATTTTTTTCCTGTAGTATAACAAACCAAGAACCCATAACATCACTTTCCAAAAAACTTATTGGCAATGTTTCAATTAAGGAAATGGGTCTGTGCTCTCCTTGACAAATAATAACCTTAGAACACAAGTAGCAACAGACATGCCACATCTAAAAGGATTCCTCTATATACTTCTTTCTATAACCTTCTGTTTTTGCTATATCTGTATCTGACTGACTACTCATCTCTCTCTCACTTGTAATATCTCTGTATGATTATTTATCTGTGAATATTCTGTACATAATTAAATTACTCTTTCTAAATAACTGGAATTAAACCAAATATAAAAGTAATGAAATATGCCAAATATCTCGCTAGAATTCACTTGTGTTGACAGAACAACAGAACAAAAAAAAGTTGCACTTTTGATTACCTAATGTGTAACACACTTTAACATGAACTTTACAATCTGACTTAATTCAGCCTGATAAAATTATACACGATACAAAAACACTCTCAACTTACGCTTCATTTGACAGCAGGTAAAGAGCAATGGAGGTTCCAATAACTTCTTGCATATCAGATCCAATGATGGCAATCTCAACCATGATCCAGACCATGATGCGGGGAACACGTGGATAATAACGGTAGCACACCTCGGCCAAGTGGAGGCCCGTCACCGTGCCCAAACGGGCAGAAAGACGCTGCATTACTAGGCCAAGGATAGTTGCCCACATTAGCACCCAAAGAAGCTGTTAAAATATTGTATGACATTAGGTAGCCACTTAATATAAATACAGCACATACATTCTTCTCAGAGCTAAAAATTAGTAAATGAAGTTAATAATGTAGTTGGAAATACAGTATAGGGGCAGCAAAAATATTTTGCAATTTGGCAGTAATATGGTGAAGTTTGAAAATGTTAGCAACTAAGTTGAATACATGTACCAGTATATGGGTATTTGTTAAGAGTTAATTTGACAAATGTGATATTATTTCTTGTGAGTTTAAAGCACAGGATGGCATACAAGAAAATTACTGTACATAGTTTGGTAAAAATGAGTATCAGCATGTAACAAATTTCCCTTCCATAAGCCATAATAACAAAGTTGGCCAATATATTTAATCATGGGGACAAGATTATTCAGAATGACCCCTGATCAGGATGACCTATAGATGCCACTACTGAGGCAATTGTAGCCCTAAATCAAATGCTTAATTATAGCATTTGACTATAATTAAGGTTTGGGGATATCTAAGGTTTCACAGAGGAACACACAGGCTTGGGGATATCTAAGGTTTCTGCAATTTTCTAAATATTTCAGCACTTTGGTTAAACAGTAGAGAAGGGCCTCTTATGATCCCCAAGGGTTGTCTGAAGCAGATCCAGCCAACTTTCTGTCCTATCTGACGACACCAGATGGGATCGTCATTGGATCTTAACACAAGGTCCCAATGGAATCTTGTGGAAAGGACTTAAAGAACAAAGAAAGAGATCTAGGGGTGGTTCTCAATAGTAGACTGTCAGCTGAGGAACACACAAATGGCATTGTGGGAGGTAAAATTATATGGAGGTGAAATACTAAAAAAACTGTTCAAGACTTTTGTGAGACCAAAATAGGAACATGCAGCAAGTGTATGGTGTAAGGTGTAAAGGCACGCTACAAAATGGCTTCCAGAACAGAAAAACAAGAGTTATTAAAAGAGGCTACAGTCATTAAATATGCCAAAACTAGAAGATAGAATAAAGAGAGGCGATATGATCACCACTTACAAAATAATAGCAGGAATTTACCAAATTAACAAAGAGGAATTCCTGAAACCAGCAACTGCGAGAACAAGAGGTCATAGATTCAAGCTAAGGAAACAAAGGATACCAAAAAAATATTAGAAAATTTTCTTTTGCAGAGTTGATAGATGGTTGAAACAAGTTAAGCGAGTGTTGGAGGTCAAAAACATCAGTAGTTCAAAGCATTATATGACAGTGTTGGGAAGATGGGACACCATGAGCATAGCTCTCATCCTGTAACTACACATATGAAATTACAACAATGGAATCCAAACAACAGTAGCATCCAAAATCTTCTCACACTAACATTTCAGAAGTGGACCTTCATCTGTAAGATTATGCCATAATGTTATAGAATGCCAAAGGGATTCTGCTGATTGACTGCCCGAGTGCTTCAGGTAATGGAGGGTGAGAGTTTATAGTGCAAGTGGAGTGGGTCGTGCTTACCTATCCATGACTATGGAGGAGTAAGACTCTTTATACCCCCCCCCCCCCCCCACCCATTTAAAGTCATGTATTACCCATTGCACCAATTACCTCTCTTAATATAAACATTTCATCATATTTTCTTTTTTAAGTTGTGGATAGAATTGGTTTCAACAACCTCTTCCCTCAATGCATTCCACTTGTTTACCATCTGTACAAGGAAGAACTTCCTTGCATCTCAACTCAATTGTGTCCAGCTTCCACTAATGTCTTAATGCCCTACCTCTTTTTAATATAAATAGGCTTTCTCTGTACATGAATGGGTGCTGTGTGGATGGGTGCTTGCTTTGCTCCATACAAGCATTTCCTTACAAATATCTGGCTTATCTATGTCTCCAACTTACATCTGTGCCCCTCTGTTCTGCTGTCCATCACCTGGAATAAGATTGCATCTATCCACTTTGTTTATCACTCTCTTATCTTGTATGTAGTGATCACATTAGCTCTTGTTCTTCTCTCTTCCAGTGTCATTAGATTTATTTCTCTTAACCTGTCCTTGCACCTCATCTCGCCTTATCAGCTAGAACAGAAAATTTCTGGACTAGACTAATGTATGCCCTGCACTCTGGCTTAAACTTTAAACACTGCCTCACAGCTTATATCATGTTCCTTGCAGACCCCCTCCCTGTCACTTTGTGAATATACAGTATTTGACATTGTGTTTCTGCATAACAATTTGGTTCTTAAAGGTTTATTGTCTTTTCACAGCCATATTATTCATAGCTGATCTTGGGCTTTAGCTCCTATCCAGTCTTAAACTGTCTCTCTGTTTTCCATGTAACCATAGTTTACAGATTTTTAGCTCTCATTAGTGCCTACCCAACCACTTGGTCTGGACTGTAGAGCGACAGTCTCGCTTCGTGAAGGTCGGTGTTCAATCCCCGACCGTCCAAGTGGTTGGGCACCATTCCTTCCCCTCCGTCCCATCCCAAATCCTTATCCTGACCCCTTCCAAGTGCTATATAGTCATAATGGCTTGGTGCTTTCACTTGATAGTTACCTTCCCCTCCCTTCTTATTAGTGCCTCCTGTTTGCTTTAGTACTCTGATAAGTATACTAATTCAAAGTCTTCAAATTGTCTTTCTTTATCTCCTTGCACTGTCCATTAAACCATGGGTTAATCTGGCTCTTTTACTACTTACATCTTTTAATTTGTTATCCTCCTATCCAGCTCATTCTCTCACTAGAATTCCTGTAGGAAATCTCTCATTGTCCAGAAGTCTTGCCTGCCTCTGGGGCTATTATGAATCCCACTCTCCACCAACTTAACCATGTGCATTATAAGCTGCACATAACATAGTTATGAAGTATCTACCAATTTTCCCCGTCCATGTGTGGGGCAGGGCAGGCGGTGCGGGTGGGGCAGGGCAGGCAGTGTCGGTAGGGCAGGGCAGGACAGGCGGTGAGGGTGGGGAAGGACAGGGCAAGGCAGGCGGTGCGGGTGGGGCAGGGGAAGGCAGGCAGTGCGGGTGGGGCAGGGCAGGGCAGGGCAGGCGGTGCGGGTGGGGCAGGGCAGGGCAGGCGGTGCGGGTGGGGCAGGGCAGGGCAGGCGGTGCGGGTGGGGCAGGGCAGGGCAGGCGGTGCGGGTGGGGCAGGGCAGGGCAGGCGGTGCGGGTGGGGCAGGCCAGAGCAGGGCAGGTGGGGCAGGGCAGAGCAGGGCAGGCGGTGCGGGTGGGGCAGGGCAGGGCAGGCGGTGCGGGTGGGGCAGGGCAGGGCAGGCGGTGCGGGTGGGGCAGGGCAGGGCAGGGCAGGCGGTGCGGGTGGGGCAGGGCAGGGCAGGGCAGGCGGTGCGGGTGGGGCAGGGCAGGGCAGGCGGTGCGGTTGGGGCAGGGCAGGGCAGGCGGTGCGGTTGGGGCAGGGCAGGGCAGGCGGTGTGGGTGGGGCAGGGCAGGGCAGGCGGTGCGGGTGAGGTTGGGCAGGTGTTGCGGGTGAGGTTGGGCAGGTGTTGCGGGTGAGGTTGGGCAGGTGTTGCGGGTGAGGTTGGGCAGGTGTTGCGGGCGAGGTAAGACAGGTGGTGTGGGTGAGGTAAGACAGGCAGTGTAGGTGAGGTAAGACAGGTGGTGTGGGTGAGGTAAGACAGGCGGTGTAGGTGGGACAAGCCAGAAATCTGGTAAATAAATGAAAACAATTTATTTAATAAATGAAAACAATTTATTTAATAAATGAAAACCATTTATTTAATAAACAAAAACCAGATAAAGCCTGTATATAAAAACTATAACAGAGGATCAATCAAATTATTATAGGCCAGCCTCATCAAACTGAATTGTGAAAAAGCGAGTTGAAAAACATAAAAAAAAAAAAACATTCAAGTGCTCTAAAACAATGGTTATATAAACTTTCTGTAGCACTAAAGACTTATAGACTCTCACCTTATAGCTAGCGGCAGCTCCTGACTGTAGGTCTGACTCAATGTTTCCTGGGTCAAGGTAGGCGATACTCATGAGAAATCCTGGACCCGTAAACGCCCAAAGCTTTCGAAAGCTGAATAGTTTCTGAAGAAAACAAACCAACAAACGGGTGTAGGATCCATATAACAGTAAGTATATTTATAGTACACTAATATACTATCAAATAATGGTGAACTATTTTGAATATGTAATACCATTACAACGCATCTGATTATAATATTTCGGAAAGTCTTAAAGTTTTAATATATAATTAGAAAGTAATGTTAAATTAGCAAAAAATTTAACATTAAATTCAACCGAGATAAATGAGTACTGTAAGCATGTATTATTACCAGTAAAAATTACAAATTAATATTAAGCTAATACAGTAATAAACATACTGTATGATATACTGTACAATATTGAATTTCAAATAAAATACAATCTAAAACTTATTAAATATACAATATACGTACATGAATTAACCTGCAAATATAAAGGAGTAATTGGACTTGTTATATACAAATGATTAAACAAATTGATTAATTATAAATCTAAAAGAACAAAAATAATTAATAATTGTATAAAGATACAGTATTTGACTGTCAAATGTAATCTATGTACAGTACTGTATTTATTGCAGTTCTCTGAACAAAATGCTTAGAGATTTACAGAATGTAGACAAGTTGAAAATAGTATTGATTTGCAAAAAGAAGAATGTTAAGAATGAATAAGGGGCAAAATTTGTGGTGGTGAAGAGAGAAGGAAATGGTATGAAATAAACCAAGCCTAGAATGCAATGTGACATACTTTTCTGGTGTGTTTTCAGTAGGCCCAGTAGGTGGGTCTTTAAAACCCCACCCTTGTCTACAAGGAGCCACAAACAGAATCTGACACTACATATAAGAGGTGAGAGGAAGCACGAGAACCAGAGATTAACCCAAGACTGAGAAAACATACTATACTGTACTTAAATGTTCTTCAGGAAAGTGGCTTATTAAGTTGTGCTCATGCTATTGTGTGTTTGTGTGTTCTCGGTTATGGGTTGAGCTCTGATCCACCAAGCTTCTCCCTTGCTTTGTGGCGTGCCAGAGTGTCCTTCTGGTTCCCAGTAGACAAGGATGGGTCATTGAGGCCTCTGGTACCTCTCCCTAAGGCATGACTCCACCAACTTGGGGAAAGTGTACAGAAAAAATACAGAACAAAGAAAACATTTAGTGACGAAAATGAAAGAGAAAAAGTACCGTTAGTACTACAGTATACTGAACTTACATTTTCAACTTCAGGAATATGAATCCTCTCGTCAGCAAAATATGTGTCAAAATTTTCCTCCCCTGGGGACAGCATTGTGTGCTCTGTGAGTGTGGCAGTGCTGTTTGTGGTGCTGGTGGGAGTTGGAGGCCAAGTGGACTGATGGGTAGTATTAGTCGAGGCCTCCGGTGAGCCGCTAGTGCAACTTTTATTTTCAACTTGTTCATTTTTGGTATTCATTGTTGCTACTATATTCTGAAACATAGCAAATAATTTTTTTTTAATTATATAGTAACAAGAAATTATATGAATAGGAAAAAGCCAAAATCACAACTGATAGCTAAAACAAAACATTGTCACAGAAACAAAACATTGTCAAAAAGACAAATTGTCTCATTACATGGGTCGCCAATGTAGAGGCAGGCTCCGTGCTCTCAAGGCTGTGGCAGGCTACCATCCAAGCTATGGTGCAAATGTGAGAATTGTCAAAATGATGTATCTCTCATATATTAGGTCTCTGATTGATTATGCTGCACCCATGCTTGCTCTAGTGCCTGAGAGAATGCTTGGAGGGCTGGAAAAGATGCAAAACGAAGCTATGAGGATAATCCTCAGATGCCCCCGTACAACTAAATTACTAAACATGAGGAAAGAATTGAATATTTCATGTGTAAGTGATCATATCACTGAAATTAATGCTTTAATTGGTATCAAGATGCCTAGGCTAACCCACCCTAACCCCTGCACTGAAGCCTTCCAAGCCTTCCTCCTTGAAGGTCAGCATCCTTCCAAATGGATTACCAAAACTGCCAATGTTCTCAGAATGTATAACTTTCATCACCCCTACCAAGAGAGACAACAACAGCACTTTCCTGCCCCATGGGAGATCACTCCTTTCCAAATTACTGTCCCCCCTTTCCCACCCAAGAAGCTGATTAAAGAACAAGCCTTGCTTCGACAAGAAGCAAAGTACAATGCCTTAAGCCAAATTGATGCTTTAGTCAGAGAGCGCTCCCTTTCCCAGATTATTTACACTGATGGATCCTTGCATCAGTCCTATGGTGCTGGAAGTGCAGTTGTTGTGACAGGGAGAGATGGTTCCTTCTCCCATGAGTGTGGAGCGAGTCTAAGTAACTGGGCCTCCACTCTTCAAACAGAATTGGTTGCCATAATCCTTGCACTCGAGCGCGTATATGAATCCAAAGTTGACACGCTAATTGTAAGTGACTCCTTGTCATCCTTGACTGCCCTCAGCTCCCCAAGGCATAACTGTGATGTGCTTATCTCTGAAGCTAGACACAGATATAGTGGAATAGTCCTGCCCAGATGGTAATTTTGGGCATAGCATTTTATCAAATCACCTCATTCTTTGGGGCATACGTGAGGAACACAAATGCGAACTAGCCTGAATGGTCCCCAGGACTATATGCAACTGAAAACTCACATTTCAGAAGTGACTCGAACCCATACTGCCAGGAGCAATGCAACTGGTATGTACAGGACGCCTTAATCCACTTGACCATCTCGACCGGACATAAGTATTGAAATACCGGTGCTTTGTATTGAAATTAGGTACTTCACTCTCCACTGTCTGCCCTCCATATTGATGTGACAAGACCATTGTAAAGTTACTTGCTACTGTGCAGGATAAAATCAGTTAGAGCCTGTAGTGTCAATCATATCCGGCAAGAACCATATAGGCTCTGGCTTAAGGAGCAACTGAAGTGCCTTAATTCTGAACCAAATTATAAATTTGACATTTGCTTGTATAATCTTGTCATTAAATGTACAATAATGAATATAAATAAATTTTGTCAACCATACTTTATATACCAGGCATATTTAATTTTAGTCACTGACATATACATTACATGTACATAATTCTTAGAATAAAAACCTATAAACTGCATTACTTATATCACATACACATACTGGCTAGCAAGTTATTAAGAAGAATCTACTCACTTGTAAATATGATGAGCTGCGACAACCACCACGCTCGTTCTCCCCAATACATACACCAACAATGAGACCCTGTTCTGACTGGTACTACTCACACACACACTACATACTCCACAATGTGTGATAAGCACTTCAATCTTATCTTACAGGCAGTACGTGCACCAAGTAAGTATTCTAACTAGATGAATAGCAATTGTAGTGTACATACAGGCAGTAATAAAGTACAGTATTGCAGAGACAGCATGCACAATCCATCGTGCCAAATGGGATCAATCCATCATGCCAAATGGGAAAATTATTCTTAAAGCTCAGCTGGTGCCATAGGCCAGTAATTTATATGACTCAAGAGAATAGAAGAATTCATACTGGAAAATGCCTTTAGATAGAATGAAAATATACAAAAAAACAAAGTGTATTTCAAAATATGAAAACGAGGTGATCTAATGCAAGTGTTTCTAATCTTTTAAAGGACACAGCAATTAAGTCTAAATACAGCTATTGCAGTATTTTAATTTTGCTCAAACATAATATGCAACAACAGTTTCAGTATTACAGGGGAAACAACTTTGCACTAATGTAGTTAAACACTTCTTTAATCTCTTTGTAAACATGAAACTGCTTCTCAAGGGATATAATACAATGTAGTACAGTAATATTTGAACTTGGACAGCAATTATCAAAATTGCAACTCACCATATTTGTAACACTATAAGCTTTCAATAAATTGTCTACTTTGGACCTAATAGTAAGATGCAATTTGGAACCACCTGTAAACCTTTGTATATGTTATATACTCAGTAATGTACTTTATTATAATGTACCAATGTACTATATTAGTTTGGTCATAATTTGTAACTAATACTGCATAAACCAATTAAATTCCAAAATTTACATTTAAGAAGTTTGAAAGAGCGAGTATTATCAAGAACTTTGAAATGAATATACAGTAGTTATATTCAACAAATATTTACATTATACAGTGCAATATATTAGACTACAATTACAAATAACTTGCATTATCCTTTTAAATTATTTTCATAGCTATTGTAATTACTTAAGTCTAATTACATAATTGGTGTAGTTACAGGATGAGAGCTACACTCAAGTTGTCCCGTCTTCCAAGTACTCTTCGTCGTATGAAGCTTTGAAACTACTGATGCGTTTGGCCTTCACTACCTTCTCTCTTATCTTGTTCCAACTGTACATTTGTTTGCAAAAAGTGAACTTTTGATGTTCACAGCTTTTTAGCATCTTTGTTTCCTTAGTTTAAATCTATGACCTCTTGTTCTTGTCTGAGAGATTAGGTGTCATTGCCACCAATCATTCCCAGAAACAGCCATTAACCTTGGAAACAATGACATTATTGTGTCTATCAGTATACCAAGATAAGATACATGACAGAGTGACATCATCCTTACACCTCAAACTCTCGACCTAGGTGAGGCTTCCTTCTCAATGCATGAGATTTTGAATGCAAGTTAGCATAGCATTGTCAATTTTCTTAGGCAGAAATGTGGAACACAGAAATTTATGACTGCATTGTTAATGGTGTTCAATGTGTTTGGTATGCAACAGTTCAAGCACTGAATAATAGCAAAGTAATTAACTAAACTAAAATGCAAGAAATTTCTTGAGATGACCAATGTTGAAGATACCCTGCTACTAATGTCACCCTAAGTGAAATATACTGTAGGTGATTTTAGGGGAAGAAACACCAAATAACAGATTTTAACTGTAGATAACGTTTTGTTCGTAACTGCTTTATCTAATCTAAGAGAGATACACAGGCCAAGTGCTCATAAGGAGATAAGGTCAGGAAGGTTTAAGGTCAGTGAGGTGAAGATCAGAGAGATGAGGGCTTACATAACAATATATATTATGACATTAATTAAACAAGATGGGTAGCCAACAGAAATAAAGGTGGGTGTTACTGTAGTGAAGGTTAATATTTACAATGAGGACCAAGTTTCCTGTTTAGATAAGCCTCATGTTTATCCTCCCTCATCTGCCCTGATGATTTTTTCCAGTTGGATTTTAAAATTTAACAGTTTTGGCTGGTAGGCAGTTCCATGGGTTTATAGCCACGTGGTGAAATAGCATTTCCTGTTCTCAGTCCAACATTGTGGCTTGTTGAGCTTGAAACCGTTGCTCCTTATTTGTGTTGCCTCTGACCTTTTGAAGAAATTGTCCGTATCAACATCCTCCAAACTGTTCAGTACAGTACAGTGGAATTTTGAGTGACGAGCAGCTCCATCTACTAGCATTTTGAGTAACGAGCAAGCCACTCCCCGAAAAATTTTCTCGATTGACGAGCTTTCGCTCGAATAACGAGCAAACCATGTGGTGCTTCCAAGCGTTCCTGCTGGTTCTCGCAAATTCTCGGACGCCTCCGACGATAGTGCTGTTGTTTTATCGTATAGGATAAGCATCCCTCTGCATTTATTTGTGCTTTTCTTTGGGTATTTTGTGGTTTTGTGACTACAATTTATAACCCACGATGTCCCCAAAGAAGCTGCTTGCTAAAAATAGTGTTGTCAAGATAAAGACACACAATTACTGTAGATTTGAAGAAGGAAATCACCTGACTTGGGGTGGATTCTCCTTCCACACCATAACCCCTCTCCTCCTCCCCACCTCCCCAGCTTATCCTTCAAGCCAGCAATGACTCTTCATAAAGTAAAGTACATGTACAATTGAAAATAGTAAAACATTTATAATAATTACATGTACAGTATTATAATTACATTATAAAATGTCATATTGATGTTTTTGTGGGTGGAACGGATTAATTTTATTTCCATTATTTTAAATGGGGAAATTCATTTCGAAAGACAAGCGTTTCACATGACGAGCTCGGTGCTGGAACGGATTAAATTCGTTAATCGAGGCTCCACTGTATTTTAAAAGTTTCGACGAGATCTGCCCTGTCATGCCTCCTCAACCATTCCTGGTACAAGAGTTAACTTAGCTCTGTAATGATTTTTTGTTGCCCAGTGATGCACTTTGAATAATATATATCAGGTCAATTTCTTCAATTACATTACAGTAAAATATTCTGCAATAATACTAAATAGCTTTAAATAAAAAAAATAACATTAATACATGCTATAACATTAATTAGTGTCAGCATAGCATTACGTTAATTTAGTTAACGTTAATACATTATATGATACTGTACATTCTTAAACATATAGAGAATAAAGTAAACAAATATAAAACTTGTTCCTTTCAAATGCTATGATCACAACACATATAATGCAGGGATCAATTCACCGCTAGAAAATGATTGAGCAACTACGTTTATAAATGGGTAGTCTTAGTAACAGTTTATTATACGAATACTTAATGAGTCTACTGAACGACTCACCTTGGACCCAGACGTTATCTAACACGCCATACAACTAATGTTATCTCCATCACTACAGATAGTGTCGTGCTTATCATTCAATTGTTTTGCTCTTACTCCCAATCTTAAATACTTATACAGTAATTAAACTCTGATATTGAAACTAACATAATATAGTAATGTCAGAGCAAAAGTTGATTTTATTACTACTGTAATATGATACACTACTCAAAGAGCTGTAACCAAGGCTATTTTGTAACACCAAAATTTGCTTAGTATGAGAATGTAAATTTCTTAGTCTTACTTTTTGTGTGAAAATGCATCAATAACCTTACTATACAGACAATATTTACCAAGCATATTAAATAGAGTAAATGCCCAATATTGCAACATATTTACATAATACCACACACCTGTTGACTACCTTTCAAGAGTTCCGGGGATCAATGTGTCCACAGCTCGGTCTCTGACCAAGCATCCTGATCGCTGGTCTGATCCACCAGACTGTTTGATGTGGCTGTTCACAGCCTGACATGAGTCACAGCCTGATTGATCAAGTATCCTTTGAAGGCGCTTGTCGAGTTCTCTCGAACACTGCGACAGGTCAGCGAGTTATGCCCTGTATGTGTAAGGGAAGATTGTTGAAAATCTTGGCCCTCTTATGTTGAGTTCTCTCTCAGTGTGCCTATTGCACCTCTGTTCTTCAGTGGGGCTATTTTACACATCCTGCCATGCCTTCTGGTCTCATGCTATTTCTGTGTACAGATTTGGAAATAGTCTTTCTAATATTTTTCAAGTGTAGATTATTATGTACTGTTTCTCTCTCCCGCCTGCACTCTAGGAAATACAAATTAAAAATTTCTAGGCGGTCCCAATAATTTAGATGTTTTATCGAGTCGATTCTAGCAGTAAATAATTTTTGCACATTATCCAGGTCAGCAATTTTTCTAGCGTTGAATGGGACTGTTAATGTGTAACAATACTCCACTCTTGAGAGCACTAATGTTTTAAAAAGTATCATCATTGGGTGGCATCTTATGTTTGGAAGGTTCTTGTTATTCAACTTGTCATTTTATTCAACTTCCAGTTGTGACCACAACTGAGAAAATTTTGTTTTTTAAATTCTTTAAAAGTAAGGTCTTCTGACATAATTACTCCCAAATCTTTTACATGGCTTTTTCTTTTAATAGTGTGGTTTGACTGTATTTTATGTGGTTTCTGCTTTGCTTTTTTTTTCATAGCATAATAACTGGAACATAACCTCATTAACCACTGTGCAGCGCCAACCGAGAAAACTCGGTCGGTGGGAAACTGCCCCAACCGAGAAAATACCTGAATATTTCATACCCATTCAAAACACGTGTGCGGTAGGTTGCTGTACGAAATGAACCATTGGGACCTCCAGTTAGAGGCAGCCATCTTGGAAAAATTTTTCAGAATGTCCAAGGGCTGCTGGCTGGCTTAGTACCGAGTGAGCAACCATGGGTGGTGCATGCGTCTTTGGCTCCCAAACTCCTGTCTGACGCAGTGTTGAAAGATCACTCTCTGTCGATGAAATTCAGACCTTATTGTTTGAAAAACGTAAGGGTCATGATATTGATGAAGCTAGGCGCAATAAGGACCTAACACAAAGGTTGGAAGCAAGTGATACACACTGATGAGGACGATATAGCGGGCGTATCCAGTTGTAACTTTTAGCGCCACTCTTGCCTACCCATGCCATCTCCAATTTTTATAGATGATACATACATAAATCATTTTCTGGGTTCAGTGATGATGCATCTGATACAAGTAGCAAAGATGAACAGCATTAGCAGCGTCCATGATGGCGTTTTCCAAAGATATTTTCAAGAATAGCTGAATCTCTTCCAGAATGGCTGAATCTCTTCCTGATTGACTGAATCTCCTCCAGTGAGGGACTTTACAAAGTCCAAAGTTTATAATTTTTCATTGAGGAACTTTACAAAGTCCCTCACTATATATTCTCATAAAAATTCTAGTGTCATCTGCAAAGGATGATAGTACTCTAGTTTGTATCCTTGTCTATGTATGATGCGAGGATCAGGAAAAGTGCCGGAGCAAGCATGGTACCTTGGGGTACTATGCTTGACTGAGTGAGAACCCCTGTTCAGAGGGGTCCCCTAAAAATAATAATGAATTTATATATATAGTATTCCATTGCATCTTGACATTCATCTAAAACAAACTTTTTCATTTTTCAATATTGATTCAAAATTAATTTGCTTTTATTAACACAAAGAATCTTTATTTTATAATTTTTCAATTCCAAATTTACACTGAAAACAAAATGTTTAATAATTAGTCCATATGAGTATAGTACAGTAAGTAGCAGCCCTATAGGCAGCATAGGTCTAAGCCTAAGATCTAGGGGAATTGGAGACCCACCAAAATAAGTTGTAAAAATAAAATGTATGCTCTAAAAATCAACATTGTATTCTTTGACAAAGAAAGAATAACATTAAACAAAATTAAAAATATATGTTTGCAACTCTTAGTTTGCAGTGTCATTAATAATTTTCAGACAGTTACATTTGTGCAAACTGACTTTTGCACATGGTCCATGGTTATCTTAACACTTTCACGGCCCAATGACGGTGTCGAAGTCATAAACCAAAATACGGAGTAGACCCCATGATACAAACTGCGTCAAATATTTAAAATTTGTAAAAATTCCATTTTTTGTCCAAATACTGCGATATTTGTTTTAAAATGCACACCAACATCTTCCCATGCTCTGTATATCCCATGTGACATCCCCACCCCGCGGTCGGGAATGTTGGGAATGAATAATGACTAGAAACAACGAAGAAAAGCAGGGATTGTTCATTTAACAATGAACTATCTTATACTATTGGTAACGTTGTTCTAATATTTGTTCTTATATGTAAATATTCCTTTAGGGTATTCTATTGCGAACAATTTGATACCAATTTGAATGACATAGCACAAACATTTGATGTCAGAAGGCTGATCAGATTATAAACATTTGAATGTGGTAGTGAGCTCACAGGCCACACACGGACTACCTGGTGGTGCGCGGCAGGTCTAAAGTATGGAAAGGTAAGACTTATATATTCTTGTATGCAAATATTTTCTTAGACCATTCTATTGCGAACAATTTGATACTAAATTAAACGACGTAGCACGAACATTAAGGTCACAAAGCGGAAAAAAGTACTGTATAATCTTATTTATGTGATGGCAAGTTCATACTCAATAATCCGCCTACCTTGAGGTGCGAGGAGGGGCTGTGTGCCGGGCACGCGATAGTGTTAATCTGCCTCTCGAGTGCAATACAGTACGTGTAATCATTATCAGATAAGATTTTATATACATATATACATATTGCACCTGGATACGTTGCAATGAGACTTACAATATTAATATTCATTATTTCTGAAGACTCTCAGGGCTTTGTAACAATTTGGCAAGTACAAACAATACACTTATTAATATGGGGAAATTGCTACAGATGAATTACCAACCACTAGGACTGGTTGGCACATTGGAGGTCTCACTTCTTGCAAGGCAACGTTCAATTCTCAATGGTCCAAGTGGCTGGGCACCATTCCTTCCTTTCATCCTATCTCAGATCCTTGTTCTCATATTCTTTTCCAAGTGCTACATATGTTTATGTAGCACTTGGGTACACTTGTTAGGTACACAAACATAGTCACTAACATGCAGAGTCTTTCATGCAGTTTAAAGTTAACATAATACTTGAGGCATATATTGAGATTATGCTGATTTTGGATGCTAATAACAGTGAAATGTGCATATACTATAGATACCATGTTGGGGTACTAATGTCTATATTTCGATATCGACAGACATTAGATTAGTCCAAGGGATGGTAGTAAAGACAATGAAAAACATGAAAAACAATGATAGTGAAGGCATCATTGGTGCCTTCATTGTCATTATTGTCTAGGACTCAAAGCTGTGTGGAATTACAGTACAAGTCTTATGGAAGGCCTAAATGCTATGACATTTACAGAATAGGCTAGTGCAGAAGTATAGTACATTATCTCTGCAATACACAAACATCACATTGTAGTACAGTGTTTGAATTGAAGGTCTAAGCCATATGAGCCCAACATTTCTTATGTCAGGAAAAATCAGTCATACAGCAATACACTGCATTGCCTAATGGCAATAAACTCAAATCCCAGTCTGGCAAAAATGTAACACTGACTCCCTGCATGGGAGCCAGTCGGCCGAGCGGACAGCACACTGGACTTGTGATCCTGTGGTCCAGAGTTCGATCCCAGATGCCGGCGAGAAACAATGAGCAGAGTTTCTTTCACCCTATGCCCCTGTTACCTAGCAGCAAAATAGGTACCTGGGTGATAGTCAGCTGTCACAGGCTGCGTCCTGGGGGTGGAGGCCTGGTCGAGGACCGGGCCGCGGGGACACTAAAGCCCCGAAATCATCTCAAGATCATTCAGCCAAGCCATTATCAGAACTTTTTGCCTGCTTAATTCATTATCAGGAGACAGGCAGCCAGTTTACACACAGAGGACATGCTAGGCTTATATCGAGCTCCCCTTCCCCCCCCCCCCTACCCCAAGATGCAACCCCACAACAGGTTAACCAACTCATGGGTACCTATTTACTGCTAGGTGGACAGGGACATTAGGTGATAGAAAACATGCCCTCTCTGTTTTATAATGAATGAAAACAAAATATTTAATAATTAGTCGGGAATGTAACATTCCCGGTCCCCTAGTAACCCTTAAATCCCATCCAGGATTCAAGTCTGGAATTCTCGATCAAGAGTTGAGAATGAACCCGACCGTACTACTGGGACCCTAAAGAACATACAGAAAAGATAATCCTTATACCAAATTAAGGATAATACAACAAAGACAACCCTTATACAGAATTAAGGATCATACAGAGAAGACAATCCTTATACAGAATTAAGGATCACAGAAAAAATTAAAAACTTATCAACTACCTTGTGCTCTAAATGATATAAGCTGTCGTATCAATCCTGAATGTTGACGAATGAAGTTTTATGGCATAGTCATAACCCAAAAATTTCAGCGACCACCAGACATACAGATGTCCACCCAATATCGAGGATGAATCATATTTTATACAAATATAATGTATTACTAAGGAAAGCCTTAACCAAGAGACAGCAGAATCAATGACAACAGTGATGCTGGGGCCAGATTCACGAAGCAGTTACGAACCTGTACATCTTTTCTTAATCTTTTGCAGCTTTGTTTACAATTATTAAACAGTTAATGAGCTCCGAAGCACCAGGAGGCTGTCTATCATAACAACAGTTGATTGGGAAGTTTTCACGCTTGTAAACTGTTTAATAAATGTAACCAAAGCCGTCAAAGATTGAGAAAAGATGTACACGTTCGTAAGTACTTGCGTAACTGCTTCATGAATCTGGTCCCAGACCTTGTGATCTCTGACCTGGGCAGGTGGATAGGAAGGAGTCTCTGGGGGGCGTGACGACTCTTGTTCTTCTCCTCCTTCAGACCTAGTTTACGAGTCACTCCCTCGCCAGTTACCACACGTATCCCTTTACCTTTGACGGGAGGAGTCTTTAGTTCAGCGTCTTCGATTAAATTAAAATCGGCGAGAGTAGCACCCTGACCTGACGGTCGTAGGAGCTCTGTGAGTGGCAGCCTCTTGTTTACCAATCTCGTTTCGTACATTACCATTTCGCCCATTGATCGTTTCGCCTAATAGTTCTAAGGTTAAAAAAAACAGTATAATTTACAATTTGTAGCTGTTTTTCTATACCCACAAATAAGACTAGAAATGTCACACTAGTATTGTTTAGGTTAAGTATGATTAGGGGTTAACATTTATAAATGAGCTGTCAGGTATACGAAGTGATCTGTGTCCAAATCAGCTGTGGGCCTCGTCCGAATGGAGTCTTCCCGGTATTAAAATTAATATACATTGTCACTCTAACTATTAATAAAACATATTTTAAATATAATGTAAATTTTAATCACCTATATATATATATATATTTACTCGCATAGCTATTTTTTTATTAATATTTATATCTAAAGAAAATTATACGTGTTTTCGATTTTGTGAGAACACATTCGGATAATGCCTAAACTGAGAACGTAAAGCCCATCGTTAAGAAATCATTTGAGTACGGAGCCACGATGTCTCGTACGTGGCATGTGACATCTGCGTCCTTGTGCAAGACAAACATATAAATTTTGACACTAGCTCTCCACATATGTCAGTTGCTTAATTTAGAACCTGTACTTGAGGTCGATCTCGAACCCATTGTTGATGTGACGATTTATACAGAATTTTGTAACTAGCTCATCAAGACTGTAACTTGCTTAGCTTAATGAATTGTGGGGTTCAGTCCCTGAGCCCATTATGTAACCCCATTACACAGGTGACATCTGCGTCCTTGTATACCCTAGTAACCCATTACACAGTACCAAGTGACATAATAATAATAATTTATTTAGGAAAAGTGCGGGGGTTGAGCTCTGGCTCTTTGGTCCCGCTTTCTAAGCCTACCGGGCTCTATCATATCTACATTTGAAACTGTGTATGGAGTCAGCCTCCACAACATTAATGCCTAATGCATTCCACCTGTTAACTACTCTGACACTGAAAAAATACTTTCTAACGTCCGTGTGGCTCATTTGGGTACTCAGTTTCTACCTGTGTCCCCTTGATCGCGTACCAACGGTGTTAAACAGTTTATCTTTATCTACCCTGTCAATTCCTCTGAGAATTTTGTAGGTAGTGATCATGTCTCCCCTTACTCTTCTGTCTTTTCGTGTCGTGAGGTGCATTTCTCGCAGCCTTTCTTCGTAACTCATGCCTCTTAGTTCTGGGACTATCCTAGTGGCATATCTCTGAACTTTTTCCATCTTCGTCTTGTGCTTGACAAGGTACGGGCTCCATGCTGGGGCCGCATACTCCAGGATTGGTGTTACATATGTGGTATACAAGATTCTGAAAGATTCCTTAAACAGGTTTCTGAAGGCAGTTCTGATGTTAGCCAGCCTCGCATACGCCGCAGATGTTATTCTTTTGATGTGGGTTTCAGGAGACAGGTTAGGTGTGATTTCAACTTCTAGATCCTTCTCTCTGTCCGTTTCATGAAGGACTTCATCTCCCTTTCTGTTTCCTGTGTTTGGCCTCCTGTTTCCACTGCCTAATTTCATTACCTTACATTTACTCAGGTTGAATTTTAGTAGCCATTTGTTGGACCATTCATACAGTGTCTAGGTCATCTTGTAGTCTCATACTGTCTTCCTCCGTCTTAATCCTCCTCATAATTTTTGCATCATCAGCAAACAATGAGAGGAATGATTCTATACCCTCTGGGAGATCATTTACATATATAAGAAACAGTATGGGTCCAAGGACTGAACCCTGCGGGATCCCACTGGTGACGTCTCGCCGATCTAAGATCTCACCCCGCACAGTGACTCGCTGCCTTCTGTTACTTAGGTACTCCCTTATCCAATGGAGTACCTTCCCTTTCACTCCTGCCTGCATCGCCAGCTTTCGCACTAGTCTCTGGTGTAGTACTGTGTCAAAGGCTTTCTGGCAATCCAAAAATATGCAGTCTGCCCACGCCTCTCTTTCTTGTTCGGTTCTTGTTGCCTGATCGTAGAATTCAATTAATCCTGTGAGGCATGACTTGCCATCCCTGAAACCATGTTGGTGTTGTGACACAAAGTTCCTTCGCTCCAGATGTTCGACTAGCTTTTTTCGCACAATTTTCTCCATTAGCTTGCATGGCATGCAAGTTAAGGACACTGGCCTGTAGTTCAGTGCCTCCTGTCTATCCCCCATCTTGTATATCAGGACTGTTTGCCGCCTTCCAAATTTCTGGCAGTTCACTTGTTACCAGTGATTTGTTATACACCATGGAGAGTGGCAGGCACAGTGCTTCTGCTCCTTCCTTTAGTATCCATGGTGATATTCCATCTGGGCCAATAGCCTTTGTCACATCCAACTCTAGCAAAAGCTTCTTTACATCTCCACTGGGAATCTCAAATTCCCCTAGTGGTGCCTGGTTAATTATTCTTTCTATTATCTCTGGAACTTCTCCTTGCTCTGATGTGAAGACTTCCTGGAATTTCGTATTGAGTTCTTCGTACACTTCTTTGTCGTTTGAAGGGAATCTGTCTGCCCCTATCCTCAGTTTCATTACCTGTTCCTTCACTGTTGTCTTTCTCCTGATGTGGCTGTGCAGCAATTGGCCTTGCTTGCGTGTGTGTGTGTGTGTGTGTGTGTGTGTGTGTGTGTGTGTGTGTGTGTGTGTGTGTGTGTGTGTGTGTGTGTGTGTGTGTGGAAAAAATCAGTTGATTAAGTGACAGTCAAGAGGCGGGCCCAAAGAGCCACAGCTCAACCCCCACAAGCACAACTAGGTGAACACACAGAGAACACTGGGTAAGTTTAGTTTAGTTCATTTATTATGCACCCCATACCCATCTTGTGGGCGGTAGTGGAAAGGGTTACAGAGGCACATAATGGGCTCAGGGACTGAACCTCACAATTCAATTAGCTAAGCAAGTTACAATCTTGATGAGCTAGTTACAATATTCAGTATAAGTCGTCACATCAACAATGGGTTCGAGATCGACCACAAGTACAGTTTCTAAATTAAGCAACTGACATATGTGGAGAGCTAGTGTCACAATTGATATGTTTGTCCTGCACACCGCCCCCCATCCAGTGGGCAGCGGTGGATAGGTTACAATCACTTAGTTACTACCTACAGTTAGCAAACTGGGGATATTTGGCTAAAATTTCTGGTAGCAGATCATTTTGAATGAAATATTGACACATCGCTGGAACATTGGTTATAGAATTGTCTCTGAATTCACGTATCTTTTCGCACTCCATCACATAGTGACGGAGGGTGTGCGAATAATTTTGTTGACACAGTTTACATTTGGTCAGGTCTACATCGGCAGATAATGAGAATTCCCAGAGATACTTGTAACCGAGTCTAAGCCGAGCAGTAGTAACATCTAGAAGTCTGCTGACGTCCAAAGGGATTGGAAAGGATGTGCTCCTCTTGCATGATAGTATGATGATAGATGGAATTACTAGAGTCGATTTCACTTTGCCTCAGATCTACAAGATTTTGTTGAAGTTCTCGGTGTACTATTGCTCTCAGACATTGACAATCCAAGTTTATACTCAACGTCTACTTTAAAGGCAGATTTTTCGGTTAACTCATCATCTCTATCATGCATTCGGAGGCCAACATGAGATGGAGACCATATGAAATGGATTCTGTTACCATCATTAATAATTTTGTTGTATTTGTGTCTAGCTTCGGACACGAGTAGAACACTGGGTAACAAAATGAAAAACTCAGCCCCAACTAAAACGTCAAAAAGTCACCCAGTGTCCGCCGGCAGAGCAGATGCCAGCCGCCCATCATGGCTGAGGGCACACCAGGAGCCCACCAATACCCACCAACTCCCGGTATCCCTCAGCTAAGCTGGCGCCAAACACCGACACCACGCCTGAAAAACCAGCCAGAAAACGTTCAGAATCTATCAACTATCCTGTGATCCAAGGCGATATGTGACATGTTACGCTAGGCATCGTAACAATCTGGACCGTTGAATACAAACGCCGAACGGCAGTATCAAAAGCCAAAATCGCGAAACAAAACGCCCTTCTGTGCCCCCCCCCCCAGACGGGTGTCCAGACGTTCGCTCGTCGTAAGGCTGAACCAGGAGTCCTTAAATCTGTTAGATTATGGACCTTCCCGGAAAGCTATACGAATAGCTTACCTTTTCAAGAATGTAGGCCTTTTCAAGAATGTAGGCCTTTTCAAGAATGTAGGCCTTTTCAAGAATGTAGGCCTTTTCAAGAATGTAGGCCTTTTCAAGAATGTAGGCCTTATCAAGAATGTAGGCCTTTTCAAGAATGTAAGAACACCAATATTATGTAAAGTACTGCAACAGTGTCATTAGTGATAGAGATGACTACTGTGAATATACTTTTGCTCAATTTTCAATTAAATCCCTTAAATCCCCATTGATTATTGGAGCCATCTATAGATTTCCCAATACTAACATAGCTGCATTCTCAGATAACTTGAGGAATCTTATCATAAACAACAACCTCAACAAATATCACATAGTTCTGGGAGGTGACTTCAATATTGACCTAGGGCAACAAAACAGCCCTCAAGTCGACTATTTCCTTAACAGCATGAATTCCTGTATGCTCATTCCCGCAATTACCAGGCCCACCCAATTCACTCAAACATCCGCTACTACCCTGGATCATTTATGGACCAACATAACAGCTTCCCTTACATCTGGTATAATCACTGACAGAACAACTGACCACTATCCTACCTTCCTCGTAGCGAACATGGACATAACACCACCAGCTAACAAGAAAATTACCTTTAGGTTACACAGTGAAGCAGCAATAGGCAATCTCACAAATGCCCTCCACAATATCAACTGGGAATCCGAATTTAATAATACACAGGATATAAATTCGTTAACTAGCCTCTTCCTTTCTAAAATTCTAAGCCTTTACAATACTTTTTGTCCTCTCCTCACCAAGCATTGTCCTCTCCTCACCAAGCATTGTCCTCTCCTCACCAAGCAAGTAACTGGCAAAAGGTTAAATAATCCCTGGCTCACTTATGGCATACTCAAAGCAATCGACAAGAAACGTGAATATGAAAAACAATTAGGATTGGCCTAGTTGCAAATGAAGTAGTTAAGAGGTACTCATCAGTGCTTACCAGTATAATAAGAAGAGCAAAGCGTTCCTATTACGAGAATACAATACAATACAATACAATACAATTTTATTTAGGTAAGGTACATACATACAATAAATATTTACAAGGATTGGTTGACTTATAGGTATAGCTAGTACATACAATGCCTAAAGCCACTATTACGCAAAGCGTTTCGGGCATGATAAACTTAAATGACAAGCTTAATACTAATTGAGCATAATGAGTAGAATGAAAACAAGAAATGAAAACATAGATGAAAAAGCAGCACAAATACAATTATGTCGACAAACAGCGCTCTTTAAAGAAAAAAACAGACATTGGTTGACAATAGAAGGGTAAGGTAGGTTACAGGGAATTTATTAGGTATAGCTTCGCTTTTAACTTAAACTAATCTAATAATCTAAGAATAGATTCAAAGAAGCAAAAGGCAACATGAAAAGCACATGGAGAGCCATCTCTACCATCCTAGGAGCTAAGCAACATTCACATAACCAGATAAAAATCTCTAAAGATGGTTATACACCAGCAATAGATCTTGAAACAGCAACTGAATTTAATGGCTTCTTTTCATCGATTGGTGCTAACCTTGCCCGAAAAATCCCACAGACCCAGACACATGTTACCACACATCTTTCAGGCAGCTACCCAAACTCTTCCCCTCTCACCGATCAGCCCTACAGATGTTGTGTCCATCATTCACTCACTAAAAAACAAAGCTGGGAACATTAGTGAAATACCATCGATGGTATACAAGAGCGCCTCCCATGCCCTTGCACCACCCATAGCTATGCTGTTTAATAAATCTCTAGAGTGCCATACCTTCCCTGACATCCTAAAAAAAAGCAAGAGTAACACCAGTTCATAAAGGAGGTAACACTGCAGACATAAATATTACAGACCCATATCAAATCTACCCTTATTATAAAAAATATGTGAAAAAATTATTTACAAACAGCTCTACTCCTATCTCGTAAAATTCAACATATTAAGTCCCTGTCAGTTTGGCTTCCGCTCCCAAAAGAGTACCAATAAAGCAATTGTTAGTCTGCTTGACTTAATCTACTCAGCCCTTGACAAAAGTGAGTTTCCGATTGGACTCTTTATTGACCTGAGAAAGGCTTTCGATACTGTTAACCATAACTACCTCTTACTTAAACTCCACCATTATGGAATCCGAGGCCTTGCCCTGAACTATATCCGATCCTATCATAGTGACAGACACCAATATGTAGCCATCAATGATATAACCTCTCCTACTCTACCACTAACCGCAGGGGTGCAGCAGGGCAGCATCCTAGGACCCCTCCTGCTTCTTATATACCTCAATGATCTGCCTAATGTCTCTAACATGCTTAAACTTATATTGTTTGCTGATGATACTATTCTCATCTACTCTGACCCCAACCCTTTCTTATTAAATAATGTTGCAAACAATGAATTAAAAAAATAGTCCACTTGTGGACGTCAACCAATAAATTCGCACTAAACATAGAACAGACCTACTACATCTTATTTGGAAGCAAATCATCAAATGCAATTTAGCTTCAGATAGATAATGTAAACATTAGCAATAAAAATGATGGAAAGTTCCTTGGCCTATACTTAGACAAGAGACTCAACTTCAGTACCCATATACAACACACAACTAAAAAAAGTTTCTAAAACAGTTGGTATACTCTCTAAAATCAGATATTATGTACTCTGCTCTGTTATTATCACAATCAGATATTATGTACTCTCCTCTCACTCTATTAGGCACTTATCTATCCCTATCTTACTTATGGTATCTGTGCTTGGAGTTCAACCTCTGCAAACTACCTCAAGCCCATCATCACCCAGCACAAATTTGCTATCAGAACAATAACAAACTCTGCTTTCAGACGACACACAGCTCCCCTGTTTAAATCCCTAAACATGCTAAACATAAATTCACTCCATACATTCTCTTGTGTCAATTACATTTATAAAATCCTTTTCTTAAGTGCAACCCTGTTCTGAAACTCTTCCTGGACAGATGTAATAGAACACTTACTCACCACACCAGACATAAATATCTCTTATATTCCCAGAGTCAAACTTAATCTGTGTAAACACTATGCAAATAAAGGAACCTAGTCTATGGAACTCACTCCCTAATGAATTGAAAAGCTGTCCAACTTTTGCCTTATTTAAAAATAAAACCAAAAAGTACCTATAATTTCATCTTCATAGTTTTCTATCTAGTACTTTAACTCGCACTATATCTAGCTACCCAATCCCTCAATATTTGTACCTAAGCCACATTACTCTACCATTGTAATCTTAGATATCATCTGATATCATGGTTGTTGTATTAGAGTGCATTTTCTATTGCATTATTCCTTGAAATGATCAGATTCAGATTCAGATTCAGATGTTTATTCAGGTAAGGTATATACATACAAGTGATGTTACATTAATGGATTGATATATAGATAGAGCTAGTACATACAATGCCTAAAGCCACTATTACGCAATGCGTTTCGGGCAAGAAAAACATTAATATCTAGAACTTAATACTAATTGAGCATAAAGAATAAAAGATGTTGAGAACAAATACAAATAAAGATAAAAAAAAAGGGGGAACATGACTGAAAAAGCAGCACAAATACAATAGGTTGACAAACAGTGTTTATTAAAAAAAAGAAAAAAAGAAAATAACAGACATGGGTTGACAATAGAGGAGTGAGGTAGATTACAGGGAATTTATTAGGTAGTGTTTAGTTTTTATCTTAAACTGGTTGAGAGAGGTACAGTCTTTAACATGGTTGGGAAGGTCATTCCACATTCTGGGCCCCTTGATTTGCAGAGCATTTCTAGTTTGATTAAGACGTACTCTAGGAATATCAAAACTGTATTTATTTCTGGTGTGGTGCTCATGGGTTCTGTTACAACCTTCTATGAAGCTTTTAAGATCAGGATTGGCATTATAGTTTAGCGTTTTATATATGTATAATACACATGAGAGAATGTGCAGTGACTTAATATCTAACATATTAAGAGATTTGAGTAGGGGTACCGAGTGATGTCTGGGGCCAGAGTTGGATATTGTTCTAATAGCGGCTTTGTGTTGGGTAATTAGAGGACGTAAGTGATTTTGGGTAGTAGAACCCCAAGCACAAATACCATAGTTGAGATAAGGATAGATAAGGGAGTAATAGAGAGTCACCAGAGCAGGGCGTGGTACATAATATCTGATCTTAGAAAGAATGCCCACAGTTTTTGAAACTTTTTTTGATATATTTAGAATGTGTCCCTGGAAATTCAGCTTGTGGTCAATGATAATGCCAAGGAATTTGCCATCTAATTTGTTACAAATTTGGGTATTGTTTATTTTGAGATTTATAAGACTAGAGGATTTATTGCCAAACAGAATATAGAAGGTTTTGTCAATGTTAAGGGTGAGTTTGTTGGCAGTTAGCCAAAGATGGACTTTATTTAGCTCAGTATTTACTGTGGCATTTAGAGCAAGAGGGTCAGGACTGGAGTAAATGAAGGTTGTGTCGTCAGCAAATAGAATTGGTTTGAGGTGTTGGGAGGCATTTGGAAGGTCATTAATGTAGATGAGAAAGAGGAGAGGGCCAAGTATGCTGCCCTGAGGAACACCAATGTTGATGGGTAGGGTGGGAGAAATTGTATTATTCACAGAAACATATTGGAGCCTATTAGTAAGGTAGGACTCGAGGTATTGTAGGGAGTGTCCTCTGACTCCATAATGATGTAATTTAAGAAGAAGGTTTTGGTGGTTGACAGTATCAAAAGCTTTACGCAGGTCCACAAATAACCCAACAGGGAGCTCCTTTTTATCAAGAGCTGTATGAATCGAGTTAAGCATACTAATAAGTGCATCGTTAGTGCTTTTTTTGGGTCTGAAGCCATATTGGCAAGGGCTAAGTATATTGAGTTTGGCTAGATATGAGTAAAGCTGCTTGTATATAAGTTTTTCAAAAATTTTTGACAAGTTTGGCAGGATTGATATAGGTCTGTAGTTGTTAACATCTGTGGGGTCACCACATTTGTGGACAGGCGTTACTCTCGCTTTTTTTAGAATATCTGGAAAGGTTTGGAGTTCAAGTGACTTGTTGAAGAGCAAAGCAATAGCAGGGGCTAAAGATCTGGAGGCTTTTTTGTAAATTAAAGTTGGTATCTCCTCAAGGGCACCAGACTTGGTTTTAAGGGAAAGGATTATCTCATTGACGTCAGTGGAGTTAATAGGCTTTAGGTACAGAGACTGTGGATAGTTACCTGTAAGATAGTCCTTAATGTCAGTACTGGAAGATGGAATATCATTTGCAAGGGATGAACCAATGGAAGAGAAGAACCTATTGAACTCAATAGCAGAATCAGAGGCTGAAAGCTGACCATCGTTATTAGACAGGAGAGTCGGTTTGTTATTTAAAGATTTCTTTGATCCCAATATTTGTGAAATTGTGCTCCAAGTTTGTTTAATGTTGCTCTTTATTTGAGTAAATTTATCTTCGTAGTAATTAGTTTTGGCTCGTCTAATTATCTTAGTTAGCAATAATGAGTAATTCTTTGAGAATTCTTTGGAGACAATTCCTAACCTATACTTCTTCTCAAGGTCGTGTTTTTTGTTAATGGATTTCAGTATTCCCTTTGTAAGCCAAGGATTGTTAAGCCTTTTGCTTGTGACTTGTTTTGTAAGCCTAGGACAGTGGGTGTTATAAAGGCTAAGAGTTGTTTGTAGAAAAGATTGCACTGCTAGGTTGATGTCCCCTATGTTACCTAATTCGGACTCCCAGTTGACATTATCAGCAGCAGTTATAAAATTGTTTATAGCAGTTTCATTGTGCAGCCTAAAGCTTAACTCCCTTGTTTCTAGAGGTGGTTTGCTAATGTTAGTTAAGAGAAATGTGGGGTAGTGGTCTGTAGTGCTATCGGTGATTATACCTGAAGTAAGCGGAGAGGTTATGTTGGTCCAGATGTGATCTAGAGTCGTGGCAGTGCTATCAGTGATTCTAGTAGGTCTAGTGATTAAGGGTATGAGGAGGCAGGAATTCATGCAGTTGAGGAAGCTAACAGCAGTAGGGTGTTCTGGCTCGCAGAGGTCAATATTAAAGTCCCCTGCGATAATTAGGTGGTTTTTGTTCAGTCTGTTATCAAGTATTAGATTTCTAAGGTTTGAGTTGAATACAGACACATCAGTGTTGGGAATTCTATAGACTGCACCCACAGACAGGACAGACTCGGCACCCTTGACTCTGAAGCTGGCGAAGATATACTCCCCATAGCAGTCCCTAGTTCTAATTTCTTTTAAGCATGTTAGTTCTTGGTGGTAGTAAAGAGCAGTGCCACCACCTCTCTGAAGTTGACGACAGTTGTGAATTGCTGAGTAGTTAGGCATGTTAAAGAGTTGAGTAGTATCTTCTTTCAACCATGTTTCAGTAAGTATAATAAAAGAGAATTTGTTGCCAATAGTTTCAATCAAGGCACTAACATCATCGAAGTGTTTACCTAGGGATCTAACGTTCAAATTGATTACAGAGATATTGTGATTATGAGTTAATACATTGTTTACATCATGTGCTGCAAAATATCTGCAATTTAGATCATTAAAGTGATTATTGTCATAGATAGTGGATAAGAGGTTAAGTTCTGGGTCTATACTTGACTGCATAAAAGAAGCTGATTGTGGAATCAGAAATAAGTAGAAAAAAGCTATAAAATAGGGAAAAATATATACACAATACTGTACAAAACAAACACAAAAGGGGCTTACAGGGGTACAATGGAGTAAGGGAGTATGGCTAGGCTAGGCAACCTAGGCAATTAATGAGATTAAAGAAAAAACATGTAAACATGGACTATACAAAACACAAGATATGGAAATACAAAACAAAAAATATAAGCAAGACTAAGCAATACAAAAAAAACACATTGAGCAAAAATGAGGTAGATTGCTTACGAGTACTCACAGGTACACTGTAAGTAACAAATTGCAATTTGAGATGCAGGCAAAGCCAGGGGTACAATGGAGTAAGGGAGCATGGCAAGGCTAGGCAACCTAGGTAATAAATGAAATCAAAGAAAAGTTGAATAATAAACATAGGCAAATTTAAGCTAATGATTAATGACTATAGATAGTTCAGTAATGACTGTATAATTAAAAAGACCTGAAGAACTACTTAATAACTCAATTAAATAATTTCGGTAAATGACTAGGTAAGAGTAAGTTAAAAATTAAGTCAGAAAATGAACCAAGGAGACTTAGGATACCTAGCCCCACTAGTTGACAGGGGGTTAATTAAGTTAATTCATTGGGAGTGATAAGGTGAGACAAACCACATTGGGAGAGGAAAGTGTTGAGGTTTTCTTCTCTAGTAATAGTAAACATTTTGCCCTCTGCGGTTTTTCTCACCTTTATCAGACCATCTCTAACGAAGCACTGATGAATAGCATCTGGGTTTTGTTGCCGGATTTGACGCAGGCGGTAGAGGATTTGCTGTCTGTTCCTGGTCAAGCACTCGTTGATGTATAATCCCTTCCGTAGGGATCCGTTCCGTAAGGATCCTTATTTTATGCTTCAGTGAACCAATGTATGGAAATGTTATCCTAATGTGCCTAGTAATCCTTGTTCATTATTGTGTATTGTTATTATTGTGCATTATTCTGATCTGATTTTGTGTCAAAATTTCTTGTAATGTACCTGTATTTTTTTGTCAATTTCACTGTAATTATTCTACTTAAAATTATCTGTACCTGTAAAGCTGTAAAGTACCTGTAAACATTTGTTGTCAATTTTACTGTGAATTATCTGAAAATTATGTTAGTTTAAGGACTTGCCCGCACTGGTAATGTACCTTCCTTGTATACAAGTACCTTCTTGTATATAAATAAATAAATACAATAGTTTGTCTATGCAGTCTCATTTTCTGAATATTTTTTTTAAAGAAAACGAAATCATAAACTAATGAAGAAAGACATATTGAATTTATTTATTTAGTTAAAATAATTAGTTTTGTTTACAAGAAGGTACATTGAGTTGTGAGAGTATTTAACATTGGTGTTTGAGCGCTGCATTCTAGCAAAGCCACTAATAAAGGGACCCAGTTTATGGAATTCACTCCCTACTGAATTGAAAAGCTGTCCAACTTTTACATCATTCAAAATCAATACTAAAAAGTACCTAATTTCATCTTCATAGTTTTTCTCTTTTTGCCTTAAAATTGCACTGTATCTATTGCTACCCAATCTCCCAACCTTGTTGTTCCCAATTTGAACATCTTTACCATTGTGATCATTGCTGTTTTCTTATATGTGCTGCCATTCTATTGTATGGTGTTTATAAATCTTGTTTATCTGTATCTTTTGCTACCCAGTCTCCCAATCTTTATGTACCCATTCTGAACATCTTTACCATTGTGATCATTGCTGTCTTATATGTGCTGTCAAACTGCTGTATGGTGTCTATTAATCTTGTTTAAATTACTAATCAAGCTGTCAATGTAATCAATCAGAGCTTTAATATAACAATGTGCTTTAATATACTTACTTATCTCTCTCATCTCATTTTTCTCTTGTAATGTATCTTTCATTTATCAATTCTGATTGAACTTACCTACTTAAAATTATCTGCTAGATTAAGGACCTGCCCGAAACGCTGCGCGTACTAGTGGCTTTACAAGAATGTAATTACTGTATCCAATGTATTCTCACAAACCCAATGTACCTTCTTGTATATAAATAAATAAATAAATAAATAAATAAATAAATAAATAAATAAATAAATAAATAAATAAATAAATAAATAAATAAATACACAGAGCGTAAACGTCAAAGTAATAATAGGTACATTGTAGCAGTATTTATTATTTTATTTATTTATTTTATTTATGCATATACAAGAAGGTACATTGGGAATGTGAGGATACATAAAATGGTAATTACAGTCTTGTATAGCCACTAGTACGCGCAGCGTTTTGGCCATTTAAATTTAACATAACTGCAATATAAATTGATAGCATCGATTATACTAGTGAAGTTGCGTGCCTTAAGTACTAGAATTTACATGAATTTACCCGAGGGGCCACTAACATTCTAGTTCCTCGAGGAGGACATGAAGCCGGCGGCTTGTCTAAGGTCCCCTCTATTTGTCCTGATGACTGTTTCAAGCTGGATTTAAAAATACTAAAGTTGCAATTCAGCAGCGTTTTGATATTTAAGGCTTCGACGGGTAGACGAATTTTGATGAAATGGTTTGCAATATTCTCATCTATGTCACCCCACTCACCACATTCCGCAGTCAGATTAATTTCCACTTAGCACACCCTTTTGGGAGGAGAAGTGTAAGCGAGCACGCGGCCGCCTGGGGCCTCGTTACATACACGTGACGGTAAATGTGGCGGGACCTGTAGTTGCCAGTGGCCTCCCTCTACACGCTATTATTTCTCCCCTACAACAATAACAACAGCAGCGCGGATTCCCGCGCGAGGGTCGGCCATCTTGGCGCGCGGATTGTGCGCTCTTGGCTGGGTTTTCTTTCCTCACCTCATTCGGAGCTCATCTTTGAACTCAGCTGGCTTCTTTGGACTAGTGTGTGCCTCCCTAATAGACGTCCCCCCAAGCTGGGGCGCTTTGGACGTTGACAGCAAGTCCCAGAGAGGAAAACGTCTGTTGGAAAATGAGTCGGCTGATGCTGCCCCAGAGCGAGATACTAAGAGAATGTCTTCGCCTTCAGAAGACCTTCCTCGTGTGGTATCTCATTCCTCGTTTGTGGTTGTCCTAATCCAGTCAGTAACAGGTCGGTGCATGTTTGCAAATCCTCGTACCTTAGGTGCAGCAATTGAGGCTTCGGTATTGTGGCCACATTGCCTGCCTGAGACCAAGCGTACCCTGGGTAGGGGTGCAGCACTGAAGCTACACATCAGAAAGGAGGTGCTATCGCACGTCCGTGTATCCGACATTATTAAGTTGGGGGACTGGCCTGTCAGGTGCATACAGGTATTATCGCAGGAGGAGTCTCAGGCCCGGCATGGGAAGATTGGCCCAATTGACCCGAGTGTTGAAGTGGATGACATCCAGGCCGCTCTGCACGTGTTAGGGGGTGCATCAGCGGGATTATTGGAAGTTACCAGGATTCGTGGAGAAGCAGTGCCGACATTCATGGTCCATGTAAAGTTCGATGAGCCTCTCCCTGACCGGGTGGCACTACTCAGGACCTCGTATCAGGTTCAGCCCTACAACTTCCCTGTGTTACGATGCTATGCTTGTCATCTATTGGGCCACAGTCGCCTCACCTGCCGTAATGCAGCACGCTGTGCAAACTGCGGCAAAACAGGCCAAACAGAGATAACGGTGGGTGCTCTGCTGCACCTCGCTGCCTTTTATGCCATGGCCCTCACAAGGTTACGTCCAAGAGTTGCCTGGTATATCTTGAGGCCCTCCAGTTGGACATCGATCATAAAAGAGCGGGCACCCTCGACATGAGCTGTTCCAGAGGCTGCGCGCCCTCAATCAGTCAATCACTCCTTCTCGCCTCCAGGTTTCCCCTGGCCGGGCCTCTTCACAAGTAGGATCTAGCAGATGCTCTTGCCTGTCCCAGTCACATACCTCATACGCCCAAGTTGCTAATCGATTTTCCCTCCTGGGTTGCCTCGACATGGAAGAAAACTCATCCACGGATACAGACATGGACGCTCAGTCTCGGCCGGAGTCTGGCACTCGTCACCCTCCTGCCTCTCCCCAGAGAAGCCAACACCGGCGTCGTCGACACACCCATCGATCAGGAGGTTCTGCTCCATCAGATAACCCTGATGGTCATCTGGTCCCCCAGGTGCTTTACCAGGGGATTGTGACACCGGTGGAACATGAGGCCAGAGTGAAGCTCCCACCAATCGCAGGCGCCGTTAAGAGAGTTTGCGAGCTGATCACCGCTTCCGTCAGGTAGAGAGAAGCATTGCTCAACAGCCTTTGGACTGGCTGTCATTGATACCACACATTTTACTTACTTTGTATGAGGGGTTTATTGCTTTTTCTGGTGGTTCCCCCTTTGGAGACATCTGTGCACAAGTGGTCAGAAAGTTAGCTGTTGTATTTTACGGATAATGGTGCCCCATCCTGAGAATACTGTGGTGTTTTGGAATGCCCGTTCCCTTTTTAAGAAGACGCAATTTCTACGCAATTTTATCGACAGCGCACCACCGTTTATCGTGGGATTCTGTGAGACTTGGCTTACTGACGATCTTTCCTTCACGGTGCCAGGGTATTCGGTCTACAGACAAGATCGGCCAGTACGGGGTGGAGGGGTACTTGCCTTCTTGATCAGGGACTCAGTTCCGAGCTCCTTGTTCCGGATTCACTCCTTTCCGGGCGGGCATTTAGAGTTCATGGCAGTGAAGGTGGCCTTCTCCCTTGGGTGGGGCACCTTTGGAGTTCTGTATAACCCCTGTCTACCGGTAACGAAGAAGGAACTAGAACACTATTTTGGTCAGATCACAGACACCTGCCTCGTCATGGGTGACTTTAACGCTCGGCATTCATCATGGTAACCTATGCTATCGGTTGGTTAGCTATCGGAGTGCCACCACAACACGGCTGGCCGAGCCCTGTTTCAGTTTCTCCTTGACTCCCCAGACCTCTCCTCACTGACGCCGCCAGGTTTGGGAACCCGGATAGACCCGCTCAATGGGCATACTTCACCGTTTGATCTTTACATTGGAAGAGGCCCCTTCACGATGGTGCAGATATGGACTGGGCCATACCTGGGTAATGATCACCTGCCCATCGTCATCTAATACGGGGACACTGTTCGTCCTGATCCGATCACCCGAAGATCCAAGTGGATCTTCTTGAAGGAGGGGTGGCTTGGCTATAAGGCGGATGACTGGTCGACCCTTTTCCTCAGACAGCACTGCTCTTGTGCCAGGTAAGTCCACTACGGGCTCACCATAGCCCGTGCTACTTGCCCCGCTCCTGTGCCAGGTAAGTTACGGGCTCACCATAGCCCGTGCTGCTTGGAACTTGTTCCGAGTGGCTGAATCTATAACAACAACGACCCTTTCCCCAGTTACTGTAGATCTGCACGGGTTAGCGGATGCTCTTTCTGAGTCCCTCTTCAGTGTAGGCTCTCGGCATTTCAGGAGGACTAGTGGCCAGACAACCAATCCTTCCCGCCGTGGAGCACCGTGGTGGACTCCTGAATGTCGGCAGGCAGTACTGGACCGGCGACGTGTATGGAATTCGTGGTGGCGCTATCCTACTCCATTGCAGCGGCAGACCTTCCGCAGGGCGGACGACAGGTGTAGACGAACAGTTCTCCTTGCCAAACGCAAGGCCTGGGCTGATTACTGTGCCTCTCTCCGATTTTACCCCTCCTCTGCGGGAGCCTGGGCCTTTATTTGCAAAATGACAGGTATGTACTCCAGGCCTTCCATCCCACTCAGAGATCCCAGTGGTAATGGGGCCTGAGGGAAGTACAAATAGTCAAACTTTTGGCTGACCACTTTGAGGATGTTTACCGTCCCCCGCTCCTTTCTGTGAGTGCCATAGGATGGGGCTCCTAACAGGGTATAGGACTAGCTCATAACCTGGATCGTCCATTTACATCTGTTGAGCTTGAGGACGCTCTGTCACTCTCTAGGTTGGGCACAATGCCAGGGATAGACAACGTCCCATATGAATTTGTTCGGAGGGCGCCCAAGATCCTTCAGTCCCACCTTCTTCACTTCTACAACGCCTGCTGGTCCTCTGGTGTCTTCCCTGCCCTGTGGAAACACGCCATTCTTCTACCATTAGCCAAGTCAGGGAAGGATCCGTCTGTCCCGAGTTCATATCGGCCCCTAAGTCTGCTTCCATGACTCGGGAAACTGATGGAACGTTTTGTTCACACCCGGCTACAATGGGTGGTGGAAACCTCAGGTCTCCTACCTAAGGGGTATCAGTG
This sequence comes from Procambarus clarkii, assembly GCF_040958095.1. Lineage (NCBI taxonomy): Eukaryota > Metazoa > Arthropoda > Malacostraca > Decapoda > Cambaridae > Procambarus > Procambarus clarkii. Next base: position 15,089,261 of record NC_091156.1, read on the forward strand.
GATTTCGGCTGGGAAGAAGCACGACGGACTGCCTCCTCTCCTTGGAACATCGAATAATGGACACTTATCGCCGGAGAAGTGCTCCTTGCACCATTTTTCGACATGAAGAGTGCATTTGACTTTGCATCTCATTCTGCTGTCCTTCAGAATCTGGCTCGACTAGGTCTCTCGGGTCCGGCGTTGAGATGGTTCCAAAACTACCTACAGGGCCACTCATTCAAAGTGGCAGTTGGTGGAGTCGTCTCTATGTCGCCACCCTCTCTCTCGTGGTGTCTTCCAGGGAGCAATTCTCAGCCCGCTATTATTCTCTATTCTTCTATCTGATCTCCCGGTATTCCGGGTGGTCCAAGTTTTAGCCTATGCCGATGATGAAACCCTTGTGGCGGATGGTGCCACTCTCCTGGAGGCACAAGGCTCCCTGCAAGACGCCATGACTGTGTTCTCTGCAATTGTGCTGGGGAAGGGGTTGTCCATTAACCCAGTGAAAAGTTGCGTCATGAGCTTCACCTGGACCCGCTTGACAGACCAGCCAGTGGTGACCGTCGGGGGCCGTCGTCTCCCGATCGCTACGGAACACAGGTGGCTGGGGGTTGTTCTAGATAGCCCTCGGTTGACGTGGAGGCATCATGTGGATTACCTTCGGGCCTCATGCCTTCATCGCATGAACATCATGAAACGGCTCTCTGGTGCGGCATGGGGGGCTTCACGGGAGTCGCTCCTAGCTCTCTATAAGGCCTTTATTTGTAGCAAGATCATGTATGCGAGTGAAGCATCATCTGTCTTGGCAAGGTTGGATCCCATTCAAAATGGTACCCTTCGCTCAGTGCTAGGAGCTATACCCTCCTCGCCAGTTCTCTCTCTCCATGCTGAGTCAGGGTTATGGCCCCTGAGCTTTGAGCGTTCTGACTTTAAGACATTACTTCCTGAAGTTCTGGATTTAGGACATTACCTCCTGAAGTTCTGTTTTTAGGACAAAATATCCGTGTGTCTGTCTGTCCAAGGTTGTAGGCTAGATGCTTGGGACTAGCCTCATCCAAGTTTGCAGGGGGTAATGGTCAAGGGTATGGGACGGACATAGGCTGGTCGGAGCCAGCTGGAGTGTGGTGGTGGTGGTGCTGGTGGCCCGTGATGCTGGAGTGTGGTGGTCTCTATATATCCAGGAATATCCAGGAAAGCCACAGGGATGGGCTGACCAGCCAAGCCTGTGGCTTTCCTGGATATTTCTAGGTTGTAAAATTTATATAGTCAAGAAAGGAAATATCTTTTTAAATATTTGTATATGTCTAAATTATTGTAAAAGTTGAAGCCAAGGGAGATAATTGAGGTGTTGTTTAGGCAGGTAGTGTGTTGTTGTGGCCTCCCTGGTGGTGAGAAGAGCAACTACAAACATGGGTCCCACATGCACGTACCATCGCCCAAGGTTATTACATTAGCATATATATACACATGAACGAGAGCACACACACACACACACACACACACACACACACACACACACACACACACACACACACACACACACACACACACACACACACACACACACACACACACACACACACACGTTAGAAAAAAATTTTCAGTGTCAGAGTAGTTAATAAATGGAATGCACTAGGAAGTGATGTGGTGGAGGCTGACTCCATACACAGTTTCAAATGTAGATATGATAGAGCCCAATAGGCTCAGGAACCTGTACACCTGTTGATTGACGGTTGAGAGGCGGGACCAAAGAGCCAAAGCTCAACCCCCTCAAGCACAATTAGGTGAGTACACACACACACACACACACACACACACACACACACACACACACACACACACACACACACACACACACACACACACACACACAGGGGTAAGTCCTTGGACCTATACTGTTTCTGATATATGTAAAGGATCTCCCAGAAAGAATAGTCTCGTTCCTGTCAATGTTTGCTGATTAAACAATTATGAGGAGGATTAAGACAGAGGAAGATAGTATGAGGCTACAACATGACCTAGACAAGTTGAAGGAATGGTCCAACAAATGGCTACTAAAGTTCAACTCAAATAAATGTAAGGTAATGAAACTAGGTGAAGAAAATAGAAGGCCAGACAGGGATACCAAATGCTGGAAGACAGAAAAACTCGGGGAGATATGATCACCACATACAAAATTCCAGGGGGAATTGACAGGGGGTGGACAAGGATGGATTATTTAACACGGGTGGTACACGCACAAGGGGACACAGATGGAAGCTGAGTACCCAAATGAGCCACAGAGACATTAGAAAGAACCTTTTCAGTATCAAAGTAGTTAGTAATGGACTGCACTAGGAAGTGATGTGGTGGAGGCTGACTTCATACAGTTTCAAATGTAGATATGATAGCGCTATGATAGCTCAGGAATCAGTACACCAATAGATTTACAGTTGAGAGACGGGACCAAATAGCCAAAGCTCAATCCCTGCAAGCACAACTAGTTGTGTACACACACACACACACACACACAAACACACACACACACACACACACACACACACACACACACACACACACACACACACACACACACACACACACACACACACACAAGGAATATCTAACCAGGCACCACTGGAGATTTTTGAGACTACCAGCGGGAGGTCAGGAAGCATTTGCTAGAGTTGGATGTGGCAAAGACTATATACCTGGACAAAATCTTACCATGGATACTAAAAGAAGGAGCAGAAACACTGTGCCTACCACTCTCAATTGTGCATAACAAATCACTGATAACATGAGATCTGCCTAAATTTTGGAAGGCGGCTAATATTGCCCAGATATACATGAAGGGCGACAGACAGGAGGCACTAAACTACAGGCCAGTTTTCGTAACTTGCATGCCATGCAAGATGACGGAAAAGATTGTGCGAAACAAACTAGAAGAACATCTGGAGCGACCAGATCTTACATTTAAGGTATTGCATAGGGAGCCACCGGCATAGGGAGCCGGTGGCTGAGCAGACAGAACACTGGACACGTGATCCTGTGGTCCCGGGTTCGATCCCGGGCGCCGGCGAGAAACGATGGGCAGAGTTTCTTTCATCCTGATGCCCCTGTTACCTAGCAGTAAATAGGTACCTGGGTGTTAGTCAGCTGTCACGGGCTGCTTCCTGGGGGTGGAGGCCTGGTCGAGGACCGGGCCGCGGGGACACTAAAGCCCCGAAATCATCTCAAGATAACCACAAGATATTGGGACAATGGCTGGTAAAAGGCGGACTCAATCACATTTCCTTCAACTGAGCCACTCCAATGGACATTCCAACCGATGGTATTGATTGATAAGACTAACATGGCGGAACATGTCAGGTATCTACAAGATTGGGTCATCAACACACCGACGGTAGACATCAGATTTAAGGTCCATGTCACAAGGACCTTTCCCCTCAGTGTCCACAAGCTTCACCCAAAATATCCCCCAAGTCGAATACTTCATAAACGGCATGAACTCCTGTATGCTAATCCTCACACTAATCAAGCTCTATCTTACATACGGTATCTGTGCATGGGGTTCAGCTACTGCAAATTACCTCAAGCTTATCACCGCTTAGCAAAAATCTGCTATCAGAACTATAACAATGTCTTCAGACAACACACAGCCCCCCCCTGTTATAAGTCCCTTAACATGCTAAACATACACTCACTCCACACATTCTCAAGTGCTATCTACATGTATAAAACATTGTTCCTAAATGATAATCTTGAACTGAAACTTTTCCTTGATAGGTTTAATAGAACCCATGAGCACCACACCAGAAATGAATATATCTTTCATATCCCCAGAGTTAGGCTAAATCTGTGTAAACACTCCATGCAAATAAACTTATGAACCCATCCCTGCCCTTGTGTGGCAGTGCACAATAGGAAGCTGTTTTCACATATCCACACATTAAAACATTGATTGTAACCATGATATATATGTGCTTCAGCCTACAGTTTAGACCTATTGTCTTGTGTATGACCCTCTGTCCTGCGTGACAGTGAATACCAGCATTATCCTCACTTTAATAAGACTTAATTGAAATCCTCAGATTAGGCAAAATTGTAATTAATTTTGTCAATAAAGATGTTAATAATAAAAATGCAAATAAAAGGTCCCAGTCTTTGGAACTCACTCCCCGATGAAATAAAGCATTGTCCAACCCATGTCCTGTTCAGAAGTAAAACCAAAAAGTCCTTGATTGCATCCTCATAGTGACCTGCCTTGTGCTTCAAACTCTGTATCTTGTACTGCTCTTTTCCCCAATATTAATACTTAAAACATATATCTTCACTAGTGTAATCTCCACCTGTTAATTTATATTGTAGGTATATGTTGATATATAAACCTTGCTACAATGTACCCTTTCACCTTATCTGATAAGAAAGATTAAGGACCTGCCCGAAACGCTATGCGTGATAATGGCTTTGCAAGAATGTAAAGATACCAATCTTATGTAATCTCACAATTTCATTGTAAGTTGTAATTAAATTATTATTACTATTCTTATTCTTCTTCTTCTTATTATTATTTATTATTATTACGTTACAAATTCGTAAACTAGTCATCACCAGTACACCACTATAGTCATCACCAGTACACCACTATAGTCATCACCAGTACACCACTATAGTCATCACCAGTACACCACTATAGTCATCACCAGTACACCACTATAGTCATCACCAGTACACCACTATAGTCATCACCAGTACACCACTATAGTCATCACCAGTACACCACTATAGTCATCACCAG
>NC_091156.1:15099019-15186519 GCF_040958095.1 Procambarus clarkii
TTATAGGCATAGGTTAAGTAATAATTGTAATTACGAAGCAATAAGATGCTTATCTTAACATACTAGGAAGGTTAGGTAAGGTCGGTGTTTTCTATGAAGCTTTTCAAGGTAAACTAAAATATTCACAATAAATTAGTATGTCACATATGCACTTATTTAATAAATCAATATTGACTATACGAAAGTGCGAGAACGGGTTGCAACCAGACAATAAAACACAGCACCAGATTACTAACCTCGCTCAAAAGGTTTAAAGAACTACATTTCAAGCAATGAATGGAGAGGAGGGGGTAGAAGCCTTCAGTTTACGAGACGCGTTTGATCATAATCATTAAAATTACTTAATTTTAATGATTAGTCGTTTCATTAGTTGGCACAAAATTCGGGGAAACATTGCGCTTATTGTATCATTGTGCTGTTCTCAGCACGAGTATCCGGATACAGGACAACGTGATCAGGGACACTGTTGTGTCTTCGTGAAGCATCAGAGACAACACTAATCACGGAGGCCGTATAATGAGAGAACACCAATTTCAACATTGTCTGGGTCCGGGCAGAGCCCAACGCGAGCCAGGACGCTGCCCGACATAAACATTGTAAAAGGGTCAAAGGTGAACCGATGAATATGTTGGGCAGTCATTGTGGGGAAGTTTCTCACCAGGAGTTTACTTGCGTGCTGTTTAATTATTAATAGTAATATAATTTAATATAATTCATTAAAAATGGACTGTATATTTGTAAAGTGGACTGTCTTTTATTAATCTGTCCTGCTGGGGCCAGATTCACGAAGCAGTTACGCAAGTACTTGCGAACGTGTACATCTTTCCTCAATCTTTGACGGCTTTGGTTACATTTATTAAACAGTTTACATGCATGAAAACTTCCCATTCAACTGTTGTTATTGTTATAAACAGCCTCCTGGTGCTTCGGAGCTCATAAACTGTTTAATAATTGTAAACAAAGCCGCCAAAGATTGAGGAAAGATGTAAACATTCGTAAGTGCTTGCGTAACTGCTTCGTGAATCTGTCTCCTGGGTGTTATATCCCATTGACAAGTTTGGGCGTCTACGTACGTAGCCTATCACACCAGGTGTAAATAATGGCACTAAATTACAAAATGTTAGTTATGCTACTAAATGGGTTAGTAAATACAGTTATTTCTTAGCTCCAGAGTCGACATAGTCTAGTAATAAGCCCTTGGTATCCTTGAGTCACGTGCGAGGAACCCTGTTGTTGAAGCCCTCATGGCGACTTGAGAAAACGTCGTGGTACTCAAGGTCGACTCTATGTTCTCTCCTGCTCTCTTGAACTGCACCTGCCGAGGAATTTATCAGTAGTAAACCATTACCACTACACACAGCATATATTCAAGGTTGATATCTGGTTGATACCTGGTTGATGGGGTTCTGGGAGTTCTTCTACTCCCCAAGCCCGGCCCGAGGCCAGGCTTGACTTGTGAGAGTTTGGTCCACTAGGCTGTTGCTTGGTTGATTTAATTATAATAGCAACAGGGCTTACTCGTTCCGGGTTGTGCTCAAGCGTCATAACCGGGCAATATATTAGTTATAATTACTGGGCCAATAATATAAATCACTACAATTGGCCGGATACAACACTTCCCTGGTTTGGTGAGTCCGACGGTTGGGTGGAAACTTTGCTGCTCTTATGTTGCCAAGTTCAAGAAGTGTGCACGTGCTGATTATTAATGCGTGGTGGTGCGTGCTATCGTCTAGACGTCAATTTCAATTCAATTTCTTTATTATGCACCCCATACCCATCCCGTGGGCGGTGGTGTAAAGGATTACAGAGGCACATAATCGGTTCAGGAACTGAACCTTCTAGTTCGTTTAGCTAAGCAAATAACAATCTTTGACGCTAGTTACAAAATTTTTAATGTTGTATACACATGTACACACACTCATACATACATGTACATATATATATACATATACATATATACATACATATCTAATCACCCACACAAATACACACATCAATAATCTTTGTATGACAAGTGATCAACAAGAGGCTCACAACAGTCACTATACAAGGCGTTTTCTGACGTTTTGTCTATAATTTTGCAAGTATTTACCTCCTTAAAATTTTCTTAGATTAAGGACCTGCCCGAAACGCTGCGCGTGCTAGTGGCTTTACAAGACTGTAATTACCATATTTGTATCCTCACATTCCTTATATACATTCTTGTATATGCATAAATAAATAATAAATAAATAAATAAAAACAAGGCACTTTACATCTATAGTGAGTCACACAGTCTGGACGTCCATGTGTACAGTGGTGTCGTCTGGCGTCTCCGTCCCCAGCTCTGCTGTGGACCGGTCGGCCGAGCGGACAGCACACTGTACTTGTGATCCTGTGGTCCTGGGTTCGATCCCAGGCGCCGGCGAGAAACAATGGGCAGAGTTTCTTTCACCCTATGCCCCTGTAACCTAGCAGTAAAATAGGTACCTGGGTGTTAGTCAGCTGTCACGGGCTGCTTCCTGGGGGTGGAGGCCTGGTCGAGGACCGGGCCGCGGGGACACTAAAGCCCCGAAATCATCTCAAGATAGCATCCATCAGCAAGGGTCCAAATTCGTCATTATCGACGTAGGGAAAGAGAACTTAGATTTACTGATTATTTAATTAGTGTAAATCATAAAGAATACCCTTGTTATTATATTTAACCTCCAGACTGAAGGTTTTAGGTATTCACGAGAGAAATATTATACGTAAATAGTGAATTTGTTTACGTGGCAACATCCCATTGTTCCATTGTTTACGTGGCAACATCCCATTGTTCCATTGTTTACGTGGCAACATCCCATTGTTCCATTGTTTACGTGGCAACATCCCATTGTTCCATTGTTTACGTGGCAACATCCCATTGTTCCATTGTTTACGTGGCAACATCCCATTGTTCCATTGTTTACGTGGCAACATCCCATTGTTCCATTGTTTACGTGGCAACATCCCATTGTTCCATTGTTTACGTGGCAACATCCCATTGTTCCATTGTTTACGTGGCAACATCCCATTGTTCCATTGTTTACGTGGCAACATCCCATTGTTCCATTGTTTACGTGGCAACATCCCATTGTTCCATTGTTTACGTGGCAACATCCCATTGTTCCATTGTTTACGTGGCAACATCCCATTGTTCCATTGTTTACGTGGCAACATCCCATTGTTCCATTGTTTACGTGGCAACATCCCATTGTTCCATTGTTTACGTGGCAACATCCCATTGTTCCATTGTTTACGTGGCAACATCCCATTGTTCCATTGTTTACGTGGCAACATCCCATTGTTCCATTGTTTACGTGGCAACATCCCATTGTTCCATTGTTTACGTGGCAACATCCCATTGTTCCATTGTTTACGTGGCAACATCCCATTGTTCCATTGTTTACGTGGCAACATCCCATTGTTCCATTGTTTACGTGGCAACATCCCATTGTTCCATTGTTTACGTGGCACCATCTCATTTTCTCTGGAAAGCTAATAAATTCATTCTCTGTGATAAAGTTAGTAGCTTAGTAATATTAGTAAGTTCCTAATTCAACCGTTTTGGCTTGGTATGTTAGGGATTAGTATTGTGTGTCAAAAAAATTTCCGACAGTCATAAGTCAGGTCAGAGAACATCACGGAAGCCGGACGGCTCAAACAGAAAACGGAACAGTACGTCACTTTTGTGAGTCGATTTCATTTCAAATTACGTCCAAATTTGGCCATAGCGCGCATACGAGCGGAAAGTGACGTTGTTTTTAAGAGGACGGGTTGCTACGACACGACTATGTAGTCGGCGCCCAGCTCCATCAACTGTAAACAACAACAGCTTCAAGCCTTGTCATATAAACACTGACGTACCACTGTGACGCATCTCCCAGCATTACCACTCTTGTACTCAGCTACTTGTACTTGCAGGGGTACGCTAGGTTGGCCAACTTAGCTTATGCCGATGATGATATCCTTTTGATATCTTGGGACAGGTTCAGTGTGATACCAATGCCTAGATCTTTCTCTTTACTTGACTCTTGAAGATTTTCACCGCCAAGATGGTACCCTGTGGTCATAACTTGGTAACTTGTACTCACCTACTAGATGAGCACCTTGTGATCGACTTCCTGCTCTCTTCATCTAATTTCATTAATTTACACTTGAGTTGAACTTTAGTAGCCATTTTCTGACCACTTCTCCAGTCTTCCCAGAACGTCTTGTAGTGTCTTTCTATCTTCCTCTGTCTTTATCATTCTCATAATTTTTGCATCATCAGCAAACATTGAGAGAAATGAGTCTATATCATCTGGAAGTTGTTTTACATATCCAAAACAGGATGGGTACATAGCCATGTGACATCACGTCACCAGAACTGCTGGTGACTTCTCACCAATCTGAGGTCTCCTCCCTCACGGTAACTCGTTGTTTTATTGCTTAGATTGGGGAGAAGTCACCAGCAGTTCTCCCTAATTGGGTGGAGCACCTTACCTTTTATTCCTGCCTATTGCTCCAACTTCTGTATCAGCCTCGTATGGGGTACTGTGTTAAAGGCTTTCTGACAGTCCAAGAAAATGTAGTCTGCCTACCCTTCTCTTTCTTGTCTAATGTCAGTCACCTGGTCATAAAATTCTACCAAACCTGTGAGGCACGATTTACCATCCCTAAACTCATGCTGGTGGTGTTACAAAGCTCCATGCCTCCATGAACAGTACCGCAGCAAGCCAGGGTCCCGTTCAGGGACCAGCCCGGGACCCAGCCCAGGGTCCAGCTCACAGTTGACCGACAACAGTCTGGGGCAGTGACCAATCAGTGAACAGGGGAACCTAGGGTCGGGAGGGCAATAAGGCATGAGGCAGGAGCAATGTAGCCAGCCACCACCATTCCCCCATCCCTGAGGTCTTCGCACCTCTTCCCCATCCCGGGAACCCACCACCCACACCTTAATCTCTACCCACGGTGTTACACCACTACCTAACCCCAAACTCCTACCAATGAACCAGACCCCTCCATTGTCTCCCATCCACCTGCCACTCCAGGCACTCCAGCCACCCACACTGCCACTACCCCACCAGCTGGCCTCATCCTGACCCCCAAGAGGTCGTCACTCTGGTTTGTGTCAAAGCAATATTAGACCATATGATACAAGCTCACCCAGTCGTCCACCAAATATTGTAAAAGCAGACGATGAGTCACAATAACGTGGCTAAAGTAAGTTGACCAGACCACACACTAGAAGGTGAAGGGACGACGACGTTTCGGTCCGTCCTGGACCATTCTCAAGTCGAATGGTCCTGGACCATTCACAATCGACTTGAAAATGGTCCAGGACGGACCGAAACGTCGTCGTCCCTTCACTTTTTAGTATGTGGTCTGGTCAACTTGCAAAAGCAAACGGATCTTGAGAAAGTCCTCTGCCAGATTAAAACGACTCGGGAACAAATCCTCAAAATCCTGCAACAGCAGAGTCCGTCAAGTGGAGGTCCTGCAAGCCAGAGCCTGGTGCAAGATGATGCAACACATGCTGCCGAGGTCCGTCAGCAGACACAACAAGGACACCAGCACAATAACACATGTGAACATAATAACTACACACATACCCCATCTGATGCCAAACAACCTCAAAATGGATAATCACATCGAAGAACATCTCACTATACTACAACATAACTGCAATGGAGTTCGCAATAGAATTAATGACACCATCCATTACGTCTGTGAACACCAAACAGACGTCATAGTGCTACAGGAGACGCTGGTAGGTGATAACTTCAACCTAAGATTCAGCGGTTATCACAAGTTCTCCCTGTCCGCTGGGGAAAGAAAACGGGGTCTCATCACTTTTATAAATAACAACATTCCCGCACAGATTACCTGCACATGGGGGATGAGTGCGAGTCACTGAGGTTAACCCTTCACTTAAACAATAATGTCCTATATATAATCAACCTGTATGTGCCGCAGAGTAAACTAGACCTTGACACACTATCGAATTTGTTAATGAAGAACCTACCTGGCTGGTCGGTGAAAGCAAGTAAGGATGATAAGGAGTCATTTACAATTAATATATCAAGTTTGGAGACTTGTACACATTTCAGTGCAAGGTGCAAGGCAAATAGTTTGGTCTGGAGGGTAGAGACCCAGTTTTTTATTCTACCACAGACGTGGCCACACATTTACAATGCTAACCAACATATATTCATTTTCTTCTGTCCTCCATGGACAGGGTTAGAGATGTACGGACTCCCCACTCTTTATCATCCTTAATTGCTCTCAACTCTTTAAGACATAACTGTAACATGCTCGTGTCCGAAGCTAGACACAAATACAACAAAATTATTAATGATGGTAACAGAGTCCATTTCATGTGGTCTCCATCTCATATTGGCTTCCGAATGCATGATAGAACTAATGAGTTAGCCAAAGAATCTGCCTTTAAAGTAGACGTTGAGTATAACCTTGGATTGTCAATGTCTGAGAGCAATAGTACACCGAGAACTTCAACAAAATCTTGTAGATCTGAGGCAAAGTGAAATAGACACCAATAATTCCATCTATCATCATACTATCATGCAAGAGGAGCCACACATCTATGGTTCATCCAATAAAATCAGCAGACTTCTAGATGTTACTACTGCTCGGCTTAGACTCGGTTACACATATCTCTGGGAATTCTCATTATCTGCCGATGTAGACCTGACCAAATGTAAACTGTGTCAACAAAATTATTCGCACACCCTCCGTCACTATGTGATGGAGTGGGAAAAGATACGCGAATTCAGAGACAATTCTATAACCAATGTTCCAAAGATGTGTAAATATTTAATTCAAAATGATCTGCTACTAGAAATTTTAGCCAAATATCCCCAGTTTGCTAACTGTAGGTAGTAACTAAGTGATTGTAACCTATGCACCGCTGTCCACTGGATGGGGGGCGGTGTGCAGGACAAACATATCAATTGTGACACCAGCTCTCCACATATGTTAGTTGCTTAATTTAGAAACTGTACTTGTGGTCGATCTCGAACCCATTGCTGACTTATACTGAATTTTGTAACTAGTTCATCAAGATAGTAACTTGCTTAGCTAAATGAATTGTAGGGTTCAGTCCCTGAGCCCATTATGTGCCTCTGTAACCCTTTCCACTACCGCCCACAAGATGGGTATGGGGTGCATAATAGATGAACTAAACTAAACTAACTACGAGAGGAGTTGTCCCTCCCCAGTGTTAAAAGCAGAATTAAGCAACTGAATGCTAAGCTTGCAATTAGGATAGCCAGAGATCCCCATTACAATGATATTGGCAAGAAAAAACTGAGTTCTGTGTTACAGGAAAAAACAGGAGAAGCAAAAAATGGCATCGAAGATCAGTCTTCTACCTCGTAGAACTTCACCTGCTTGAGCAAGCCCGTGAGCTCCTGGCTGTAGAGAGGTTACCTCCCTGGGAGGATGACTCATGCAGGATCATTATCAATAAAATGGCAACGAAAAAATCCAACATGATACCACAAGAAACGAGGCACAAGTATCTTGGGGAAATTCATAAAGAAGCCGGAGATGATCTAGATCAAATCTACACTGACGGGTCATCTAATCCTGTCAATGGCAGGGCTGGTGTAGCATACACTGTAATTAAGAATAAGGCCTTTCAACGCAGAAATAAAGAGAAAGCACGTATTGAAAACTATGCCTCTTCAACGCAAGCGGAGCTAACTGCCATTGTTATGGCGTTAAGATTCCTTGAACGAAACACTAATAGCGCAGTGATCTGCACTGATTCAAAAGCAGTGTTACAAAGCCTAAGTAAAAATCGGGCAAAAAATCTTGCGATAGTCGTTGAAATTAAGAGAGCTGTGAGGACACTAATCAATCAGGGAAGAGGCGTCAAGTTTCTGTGGATCCCTTAACATGTTGGAATATGTGGGAATGAACAAGCAGATGTGTTGGCTGCTGAAGGTGACCATATTGAATACTTCATACTCAAGACTCTGCTACAAATTAGAGGCATTATCAAGCAACATCACCGTGACAAGGTAACTGAGGAAAGGAAGATTGAAGAACAAATCAGTGAATCTGTACGATGGTACAATGTGGTTGCAGCTGGTAATCCCAATCATTATGGACAAAGAGCAGGTGGCCGCGAGGGAGTATCAGTAATAGCAAGAATCCGTCTTGGATACAAATATCCATGGAGATTCGGAATGGAAACAATAGTTGAGCAGCGGAGTTGTAGAATCTGTGATGAGAGTGATGGACACCGCCTTGACCACTACCTGAGAGAATGTGAACACCTGAAAGACATTAGAAATATGTGTAGAATAATAAACCCCACATTGTTTGAGTTAGTGAAACACTATACTTAAATATAGATACTGTTCTTAAAAGATTTCCCCACTTTGCATCCACAAGATAACGTAAGATTTTAAGGGTTGACAAATGTTAATCTTTTTGTTTGATAAGCTGTTCACTTGAGACAGTTAATAAAAAAGTTCCAGCTGTGTCTGGGTACAAGTGACAGGATGAACAACCCAGCGGGTTTTCTTCCTATTTGGGAGTGTTATACATACTGTTATGGCGGTATGTTCACTCACAGGATGAGTGACGCTGCCCAATAAACTCGCTCCTCGGGGCAAAATTTAAAATTTAAATTGAAGATCATTTTCCTCTGACCATTATCACACACTCTCCTCATTTGTATTCCATGGCAGGGCTAATGGGGGTAGTTAACAAGGACTTAGTTCTGTAGAACTACTGAAGTTTTGCCTCCTCTCCACCTTAATTTAGAAACTGTACTTGTGGTCGACCTCGAACCCATTGTTGATGTGACGACTTATACTGAATTTTGTAACTAGCTCATCAAGACTGTAACTTGCTTAGCTAAATGAATTGTGGGGTTCAGTCCCTGAGCCCATTATGTGCCTCTGTAACCCTTTCCACTACCGCCCACATGATGGGTATGGGGTGCATAATTTATGAATTAAAGTAACTACCTCCACCAGGGTGCAGGACTACTGAAGTGTTACAGTCTCTCCAGCAGATGTCATGGCTGTTGAAATTTAACCTTCATTTCACTTTTGGTTAAGACTGATCTAATGTTAACTGGTAGTCGACCTGTGGGATCAGTCAGTCGTGGGATAAGCAAAAATAAGGAAGTTGATTAGAGGAATGTGTTGACTGGGCACCGGAGGGGTGATGGGGGGATTAGGGAAGGGGGTGAAGGGGGTGAGGGAGGAGAGAGGTACAGGTTCCAGAGTTGGGGAATGTCGCTTCAGTTCAGTATCGGGTTGGTCGCCTGCCTGAACACACCTATCATCACTGCAACAACAACAGCCTTCTCCTCCTTCTCCTCCTTCCCTTACTCCAGCCACAGCTGCTGCAACCCATTCCTCCTACCACAGTTCCTACAGCAACCTTTTCTCCTCCTACCACAGTTCCTGCAGCAACCTTTTCTCCTCCTACCACAGTTCCTGCAGCAACCTTTTCTCCTCCTACCACAGTTCCTGCAGCAACCTTTTCTCCTCCTACCACAGTTCCTGCAGCAACCTTTTCTCCTCCTACCACAGTTCCTGCAGCAACCTTTTCTCCTCCTACCACAGCTGCAACAACCAATCATTCTGCGTCTTCCTCAACCCTCAACCACAACTACTTCTACTTTCGAGAGTTTAATTCAGCGAGTAGTGCACCTTCTATGCCTTCACTTCCTGTGGCTCCAGCCTCCCTCCATAATGATAAAGCTCTAAATTCCGTTTTTTTTTTATCAGTTTTAAAGGTTGGGGGGAGTTTATATCGTGTTGTCCAAGGTTGTTTCATGTGTTAAAATTTGGAATTTCATAAGTCGTTAGTGTGTTAGTGTGATACGTATACTATCGCATAATTTCATTGTGATTTTCTGGCGTGTGGCTTTACCTAGCAAACACACACACACACACATGCACACACACACACGCACACACACACACCGAGGAGCCAGAGCCCAGGTTGGGTGTGAGGTACAGTACTCCAGGAGCTGCCCGTCAGTCAAGACATCTCTCAAGAATGGCAAAAGGATCTCTAAATCTGATCCAAGAAAACGGCCATCTGAGCAAGGTAAGTTTCGTGAACACACACTCACGTTATATTATATATATATATATATATATATATATATATATATATATATATATATATATATATATATATATATATATATATATATATATATATATATATATATATAACAACTAATAACAAAAATTGCTTAAGTAGCCGAATTTTCGTGAAATATTTAACTTTTCCGATAGTTTTTCTTATGAAATGATAAAGTTTTATTTATATTATATATAACTGCAATTTTATGTTGATTCAAAACTAACATATAGAAATATGATCAAACCTAACCCTACCTATCCAAACCTATCCTAACCTAACCTAACATAACTAAGTCAGTAATTCTTTGTGCTAGTATAATAATTATTGCTATAAAAACAATCGGGAAATAAATATTTGAAAATATAGAATATCATTCGGCCTGTTAGCCACATTGGACATTGCATACTAGGCCAAGTAGTGCGGTTCTGGCTATTAGGCACGGCATATATATATATATATATATATATATATATATATATATATATATATATATATATATATATATATATATATATATATATATATATATATATATATATATATATATATATATATATATATATATTACAGTTGTTAGTTGGCATGAGCAATCATTCATGTCGTGAGCATGATACAGAGGGGTGTGTAGATTTTTAAAATACAGATTTTTTCTTAGGAATGAAGTGCTTGGGAAGTTACTGTTAACCACAGGAAAAAATATTAAATGATGGTGAACTCAATGGGACAACATTAGATTAGGCAAGACAGATTTTAATATATTAATTAATGTTTGGATTAACACAAATTTGTACTTTACGGGGCATGTGAAATGTGTTGGAATTAAATGTGCAAGTAAATTGGCTTTTGGTATAAATATATTCGGCTTTATACACGGCCTCATACACTGTACCATCTATCATGGAACACTCATCAGTAATGCGACATTTCTGCTCAAGGTTAAATCTAACCTTGAGAAGATTTCAATTTAAATCAGCAGATTTAAGATTTAACGCCTAAATCTTAAGATATTACACGAAATACTAAATACATCCAGACATCCAACAGGGAGCAGACATAATAATGTAGGGGAGTGAGTGGTGTCCGTCTGTCCCGCCTGGAGCCGTCTCTCTCTTGAGAACATGCAACAGCAAGCAAGATGCTTGATCTCTTTCCTCCAGAATAACAACTTCTACCCTCTTGTTTGCCCAACCTCTTGGGCTGGAAGGGAGAGCGACGGTCTCGCTTCATGCAGGTCGGCGTTCAATCCCCGACTGTCCAATTAGTTGGGCACCATTCCTATCCCCCAGCCCGTCCCAAATCCTTATCCTGACCCCTTCCAAGTGCTTTATAGTCGTAATGGCTTGGTGCTTCCCCCTGATAACTCCTTCTCTTCCCCCTAGTTACCTAGAGATCACAAAGTTATGGAACTCGTTTTGCCAACCAAATCAGTCACTGCCACAGTTCTCAAGTTATAAATGAACAGCTGAAACCTCAAAATGGCATTCAATTCAAAATCCGAAATTCCAAAACTGTATTCATAAATGCAGACGATGAGTCACAATAACGTGGCTGAAGTATGTTGACCAGACCACACACTAGAAGGTGAAGGGACGACGACGTTTCGGTCCGTCCTGGACCATTCTCAAGCCGACTGTGACGTCGTCGTCCCTTCACTTTCTAATGGTGTGGTCTGGTCAACATGTATTCATAAATGTTTATACATTTAAAATTGTATTTGTTTGCATAAAATTACAAAACTCACTTAAGAGAAACTCATAATAATATTATAATATGTAATAATTATAATGATATACTTTATATTCAAGATTTAGATTTAGAAGCTACACGTATCACTGATTTCTAAACATCAATACTGTTGTGGCTGGAGTAAACAGGTGTTAAAGACCACAGATAAAACTTAGTTTCAATTTGTACTCAAGTGACCAGAGTGCAGCTGTGGCCCCCAGCAAGTTTTAGTTAGTTTAGTTCATTTATTATGCACCCCATACCCATCTTGTGGGCGGTAGTGGAAAGGGTTACAGAGGCAAGCAAGCAATACCATAATACCAACTTAAGTCAATAATGAAATTCAGTACCATACATATTAACCCCCTCAGACCATCCTCCCCCCCTTCCCCCCCTACCACCTCCCCCACCACCCCTCCTCCTCTCTCAGGTCACCTGACCTGGGGTCTGATCTGGGGAACTGTAGTTGTTTGATCTCTGACCTTGACCCCTGACTGTTGTGGTAAAGGTCATATTGTAGTCAGTATTCAATCTAGAATGACAGACAGGCGAAAATGAGAGAGTAACAGGGCCCCCAGCGTGACTGTGTGTGTGTGAGGGGGGGGCTGAATCCCCTGTACCTCATTCCCCCCAGAACTCCCTAAACAAACCCACTCCCCATTCTTCCCCCAACCAATACCACTCCCCCTCCAACTACACCACATCCCCCTCCTCTCCTCCCCACATCGCCTCCTATAAGACTCTCCACCCCACACCGCCTCCTATAAGACTCTCCACCCCCCCCACCCCCCAGCCAGCCCCACCTTCCCCCCCCCCACCCCACCCCAGACCCCCACCAGTAGCCAGGGACCGGTTCACTGAGGGCGGACCTCTACACTTTCTCCTTCGCATGATTGTTTTTATCTAAGTGCGTATAAGGCAAGTTTTATGTCTGAAGTTAAGCACTGTGTGTGTGTGTACAGTTACTGTGTGTGTGTGTACAGTCACTGTGTGTGTGTGTGTGTACAGTTACTGTGTATGTGTGTGTGTACAGTTACTGTGTGTGTGTGTACAGTTACTGTGTGTGTGTGTACAGTCACTGTGTGTGTGTACAGTCACTGTGTGTGTGTGTACAGTCACTGTGTGTGTCTACAGTCACTGTGTGTGTGTGTACAGTCACTGTGTGTGTGTGTACAGTTACTGTGTGTGTGTGTACAGTCACTGTGTGTGTCTACAGTCACTGTGTGTGTGTGTACAGTCACTGTGTGTGTGTGTACAGTCACTGTGTGTGTGTGTGTGTACAGTTACTGTGTGTGTGTGTGTGTGTACAGTTACTGTGTGTGTGTGTACAGTCACTGTGTGTGTGTACAGTTACTGTGTGTGTGTACAGTCACTGTGTGTGTGTACAGTTACTGTGTGTGTGTGTGTACAGTTACTGTGTGTGTGTACAGTTACTGTGTGTGTGTGTGTACAGTTACTGTGTGTGTGTGTACAGTTACTGTGTGTGTGTGTGTACAGTTACTGTGTGTGTGTACAGTCACTGTGTGTGTGTACAGTCACTGTGTGTGTGTACAGTCACTGTGTGTGTGTGTGTATGTACAGTTACTGTGTGTGTGTGTACAGTCACTGTGTGTGTGTGTACAGTCACTGTGTGTGTGTACAGTTACTGTGTGTGTGTGTGTGTACAGTCACTGTGTGTGTGTGTGTGTGTGTACAGTTACTGTGTGTGTGTGTACAGTCACTGTGTGTGTGTACAGTCACTGTGTGTGTGTACAGTTACTGTGTGTGTACAGTTACTGTGTATGTGTGTGTGTATAGTTACTGTGTATGTGTGTGTGTACAGTCACTGTGTGTGTGTACAGTCACTGTGTGTGTGTACAGTTACTGTGTATGTGTGTGTGTGTACAGTTACTGTGTGTGTGTGTGTGTGTACAGTTACTGTGTGTGTGTGTACAGTCACTGTGTGTGTGTACAGTCACTGTGTGTGTGTACAGTCACTGTGTGTGTGTACAGTCACTGTGTGTGTGTACAGTTACTGTGTATGTGTGTGTGTACAGTTACTGTGTATGTGTGTGTGTACAGTTACTGTGTGTGTGTGTACAGTCACTGTGTGTGTGTACAGTCACTGTGTGTGTGTACAGTCACTGTGTGTGTGTGTGTGTACAGTCACTGTGTGTGTGTGTACAGTTACTGTGTGTGTGTGTACAGTCACTGTGTGTGTGTGTGTGTACAGTTACTGTGTATGTGTGTGTGTGTGTGTACAGTTACTGTGTATGTGTGTGTGTGTGTGTACAGTTACTGTGTATGTGTGTGTGTACAGTTACTGTGTGTGTGTGTACAGTCACTGTGTGTGTGTACAGTTACTGTGTGTGTGTACAGTTACTGTGTGTGTGTGTACAGTCAGTGTGTGTGTGTACAGTTACTGTGTGTGTGTACAGTTACTGTGATTGTGTACAGTCACTGTGTGTGTGTACAGTCACTGTGTGTGTGTACAGTCACTGTGTGTGTGTGTACAGTTACTGTGTGTGTGTACAGTTACTGTGTGTGTGTACAGTCACTGTGTGTGTGTGTACAGTCACTGTGTGTGTGTACAGTTACTGTGTGTGTGTACAGTCTCTGTGAGTGTGTACAGTCACTGTGTGTGTGTGTACAGTCACTGTGTGTGTGTACAGTTACGGTGTGTGTGTACAGTCACTGTGTGTGTGTGTACAGTTACTGTGTGTGTGTACAGTCACTGTGAGTGTGTACAGTCACTGTGTGTGTGTGTACAGTTACTGTGATTGTGTACAGTCACTGTGTGTGTGTACAGTCAATGTGTGTGTGTACAGTCACTGTGTGTGTGTGTGTACAGTCACTGTGTGTGTGTACAGTCACTGTGTGTGTGTGTACAGTCACTGTGTGTGTGTGTACAGTCACTGTGTGTGTGTGTACAGTCACTGTGTGTGTGTGTGTACAGTCACTGTGTGTGTGTACAGTTACTGTGTGTGTGTACAGTCACTGTGTGTGTGTGTACAGTCACTGTGTGTGTGTGTACAGTCACTGTGTGTGTGTACAGTTACTGTGTGTGTGTACAGTCACTGTGTGTGTGTGTACAGTTACTGTGTGTGTGTACAGTCACTGTGTGTGTGTGTACAGTCACTGTGTGTGTGTGTACAGTCACTGTGTGTGTGTGTACAGTTACTGTGTGTGTGTGTACAGTCACTGTGTGTGTGTGTACAGTTACTGTGTGTGTGTACAGTCACTGTGAGTGTGTACAGTCACTGTGTGTGTGTGTACAGTCACTGTGAGTGTGTACAGTCACTGTGTGTGTGTGTACAGTCACTGTGAGTGTGTAAAGTCACTGTGTGTGTGTACAGTCACTGTGTGTGTGTACAGTCACTGTGAGTGTGTACAGTTACTGTGAGTGTGTAAAGTCACTGTGTGTGTGTACAGTCACTGTGTGTGTGTACAGTCACTGTGTGTGTGTACAGTCACTGTGTGTGTGTACAGTCACTGTGAGTGTGTACAGTCACTGTGAGTGTGTAAAGTCACTGTGTGTGTGTACAGTCACTGTGAGTGTGTACAGTCACTGTGAGTGTGTAAAGTCACTGCGTGTGTGTACAGTCACTGTGAGTGTGTACAGTCACTGTGAGTGTGTAAAGTCACTGTGTGTGTGTACAGTCACTGTGAGTGTGTACAGTCACTGTGAGTGTGTAAAGTCACTGCGTGTGTGTACAGTCACTGTGAGTGTGTACAGTCACTGTGAGTGTGTAAAGTCACTGCGTGTGTGTACAGTCACTGTGAGTGTGTACAGTCACTGTGAGTGTGTAAAGTCACTGCGTGTGTGTACAGTCACTGTGAGTGTGTACAGTCACAGTGAGTGTGTACAGTCACTGTGAGTGTGTACAGTCACTGTGAGTGTGTACAGTCACTGTGTGAGTGTGTACAGTCACTGTGTGTGTGTGTACAGTCACTGTGAGTGTGTACAGTCACTGTGTGAGTGTGTACAGTCACTGTGTGTGTGTGTACAGTCACTGTGAGTGTGTACAGTCACTGTGTGAGTGTGTACAGTCACTGTGTGTGTGTGTACAGTCACTGTGAGTGTGTACAGTCACTGTGAGTGTGTACAGTCACTGTGAGTGTGTACAAGCATTATGAATCTACAGAACACGAATGTATATATAAATCAGATACATTTAAACTCATGGAAGACCTGGGTAAATACTGGTTTTGAAAAAAGTTTCTTGATTTCAAATTACCGAATACAAATTTAATTAACTGAACTATAATTAATTTTTGAATTGTTAGTCATCTGTATCAGTCCTCAATGCACTCTCAAGAGCTTATCATTATCTCTGTGATACGGGGGGATCAGACTCTTACAGGAATTTCCCTTAAAGATATGATTAACACATCATGAAGTGCATGGAGGGTTTCCAGCGATTTATAATCAGATTAGAAGACAATGAATCCCGCCAACTCGACATCAATTCTGATTGAACTTACCTACTTAAAATTATCTGCTAGATTAAGGACCTGCCCGAAACGCTGCGCGTACTAGTGGCTTTACAAGAATGTAAATACTGTACTATCCAATGTATTCTCACAAACCCAATGTACCTTCTTGTATATATATAAATAAATAAATAAATAAATAGATATGCTATAAAAGCTGTCGGTTATTCTCCGAACATTTTGCATATCTAGGGAGATAAAGATGCCTGTCACAGTTCCTGTTGGTACAGAGATTAGCAGATAAATATTGTTGAGACACTCAGAGGTTAAGTAACTATTAAGGTAACATACAACGCTTAAAGGACTAGCAGGAGCAGACAAGAGCCTGTACTGAAAGTTGTTCTGCCGGACTACCACACGCGCGCACCAACACTTGAATTGCTTCTAGTTACTCTCTCTCATTTTAGCGTCTCGAACTGTGTATGCCTGAATATTTCCGCCCCATAACCTTATATACTTTACCGTGCTCCCCGTCGCTGCTTTGTTCTATAAGGTCTTACTGCTAGTGCAGGTGGTCATTGTCTTCCCTTACTACCACAAGATATTGGTGGAGGCACCTTCCTGAGGTGTCTCAAGGCACAAGATCACACACAAGGAGCTACCTGAAGTGTCTCAAGGCACAAGATCACACACAAGGAGCTACTTGGCGTGTCTCAAGGCACAAGACCACACACAAGGAGCTACCTGAGGTGTCTCAAGGCACAAGACCACACACAAGGAGCTACCTGATGTGTCTCAAGGCACAAGACCACACACAAGGAGCTACCTGATGTGTCTCAAGGCACAAGACCACACACAAGGAGCTACCTGAGGTGTCTTAAGGCACAAGACCACACACAAGGAGCTACCTGATGTGTCTCAAGGCACAAGACCACACACAAGGAGCTACCTGAGGTGTCTCAAGGCACAAGACCACACACAAGGAGCTACCTGATGTGTCTTAAGGCACAAGACCACACACAAGGAGCTACCTGATGTGTCTTAAGGCACAAGACCACACACAAGGAGCTACCTGATGTGTCTTAAGGCACAAGACCACACACAAGGAGCTACCTGATGTGTCTCAAGGCACAAGACCACACACAAGGAGCTATCTGATGTGTCTCAAGGCACAAGACCACACACAAGGAGCTACCTGATGTGTCTTAAGGCACAAGACAGTAGTAGGGTGTAAGCGCTACAGGGGATATTTTTTTTCTGGCCGAGGACCCCTGTGGGGTGTAAGCGCCACAGGTGATATTTTTTTTCAGACCAAATATCCCCTGTAGCGCTTGGGGGTTTTCAGGTCAAATATCATGCGTAGCGCTTCGGGGTTTTCAGGTCAGAAATATCGTGTGTAGCGCTTTAGGGTTTTCAGGCGAATTTGGGGAGTCACAGATTTAGAATTAGGGAATTCTTATAATGAAAAATAATGTCATACGAGTTTGCTAAAGTTCTTATGAGAAAAATAATTTCCGAGACATAGAAGTTTGTTAAGGCCTTATGGGACAAATTCAAATAACGTATGTAGCTCTTTAGGGCTTCCAGGAGAACTCTACGGACATATTTTACATGTTTTCAACTTACAAAATCGTCTATGTAAGCCTTAGTTATTCATATAAATTTAGAAAATCACCTGTGTAAGTCATTGTTTTCAGGGTTTCGTACATCACACCCCCCTCCCTCCCCCCTTACCTCGCAATCTCTCGCGTCACCTTTATTTACTTTACGCCCGGACAGCCAGACCTCTTATCTTATGTTATCTTCTCATAATATCTCAACCGTCCCTCCTCTCTCTCTCTCTCTCGTTTCATTCAGTTCAACTATTTTCCAACATCGTATGTTTGCTCCTTTTCATTAAGCAAGTCAGTATGTTTGCTCCTTTTCATTAAGCAAGTCAGTTTTACACAAATAAATCATGTTAGTAAGCAAGTTCTAGCTCACGTTCCCCACCTTAGTCCCCTGTCGTATAAAGAATACTATCATTCCAATCCCTCTAAAATTTAAAAATAATCATATTTCAAATGTAGTTCAATACAGTAATTAGTTACCAAGCTCCAGCTCTTGTCCTCCGCCTTAGCTCTCTCTCGTATCTTCGTTAGTATCAGTCCAATTTCCCTGAAATTTCTACCCTCTGTATTTCAGACATAGTTTAGTAAATGCAAACAATTATCAAACTCTAGCTCTTGTCCCCAGCTTAGTTCATTTGTACAAAATCATTAGTAACAGTCCAAATTCCCTGAGATTTTTAGCCTCTGTATTTCAGACACCGTAAATAAGATCAAAACAGTTACCAAGCTCCAGCTCTTGTCCTCCGCCTTAGCTCTCTCTCGTATCTTCGTTAGTAACAGATCAATTCCCCTGAAATTTCTACCCTCTGTATTTCAGACACCGTAAATAAAATCAAGTCAGTTATCGAGCTCCAGCTCTCGTCCCCGCCTTAATTCTCTTTCGTATCTTTGTAAATAACCCATCAATTTCCCTAAAATTAAAAGCAGACATACTTCAAAGTTAGTAAATAAGATCAAGTCAGTTACTGAGCTCCAGCTCTCGTCCTCCCACCCTCTTCCACCCTCAAGTCTTTAACCCATCAATTTCCCTGAAATTTTTACCCTCTGTATTTCAGACATAGTAAATATGAAGTAAACAATTATAAAACTCTAGCTCTTGTCCTCTGTCCAAGTTCACTCCTGTAAATTCATTACTCTCAGTCCAAATCCCCCTGAGATTTAAACACCCAACTACATTTTCAGACATAGTAAATAAAAACCAGTTCAGTTATCAAGTTTCAACTCTTGTGCCCCAGCTTAGTTCATTTTGTACAAGTTCTTTATTTCCAACTAAATCATCCTAAGATTTAAGATCACCTTATTTTCTAACGTAGTGAAATTAATCAGGGCATTAACCAAGCTCCATTCCCTCAGCCTTAGATCATCAGACATAAATATTTTCGATCAAGTCCGTCTCCAGCTTAACTCTTACCCTTTCCCTCCCTTACCTTCTCATCCCCAACGTATCAAAACCTTCAATAATCATACTGTATTTGCATATTTTCTCTATATTCACTGTGTTCTTCATATTCTCATCCGTGTTCACTCCATGTTCTACAAATGTTCACAGTCCCATTCAGTTCATATTTTCACAAGTATCTCCATTTTTTCTGTAATCTTTCTCTTAGTCTCATTACTTTCTCTACAAATTCTAGTCATATTTTCTATGTTTTCATGTTCATCACATGTTCTCTTTACAACTTTTATACTCAATATTCATGCTAACTTCCATATTTTGTGTTCTTTGTCAATAATCATGTTCCTCTACAAGTTCATGTTCCTCACAAGATCACTTCGTTTTTCACCTTCACTTACATGTTTTCTACATTCTTTGTCATATTCTCCATGTTCTTCACAAGTCCATTGTTCATTCTTTGTATTCTCTATTCTCCTTATCATGTTTTCATGTTCTCTGTAAGTTCATATTCCCAGCATGTTCACTGTATTCATCAACTTTTTCTTACATGTTTTCTGTGTTCACTGTATGTTCACTGCGTTCATTCCCCTACTTAACCTCAATTTTTTATGTTCTTTGTTTCTTTTAACCAATTCGTTTCTTCCATTCACTAACTAGTTCTTTGTCAAATATTAGCATCAGCAATACAGTTTCCTCAACAATTTTAGTCACCAAGTTTTTATTTGCAAAAACTATGTCAAAGTAATTCTCGTAGTCAACTTAATAGTTCTACCAGCCATGTTCTTAAACAAATCTACACTTCATTCAGTTCCAAATTTACAAAGACAAACCTTTCTTGTAACTTCTTAACTAAAAATCTTTCGCCAATCAACTGAAACATAGTCACTTTCGTCATTTCTCAACTAAACTTATTATCCAGTCAACTAAAAATAGTCAGAAATAGCCTCGTTCAACACTGTTCTTAACTAAAACAACCTTTCTCTTAGCTAAAAATTGTCAAAGGAAACTTCTTTCAGCACTTTCTTAACAGGCGCTATGTTTCATCAAGAAAAAAAATTGTCAAAGGAAACTTTCCAAAACTGTTCATAACTAGCTTTTATCCATCGCCAATCAACTAAAAATAATAACTTTCATCATTTCTTAACTAAACATATTCCCCATTCATCAGAAAATAACCGTGTTCATCATGTTTCATTGTCATTTCATAACTAAAAATTATCTGCCAATCATCAGAAAAAGTCATGTTCATCATGTTTTGGCTTTTGCTCAACTAAAAGTATTCATCGGTCAACTAAAAATAGTTACTTCATCATGTTTCCTTGTCATTTCTTAACTGAAATATCACTTCTCTCATCTGAAAATAGTCAGGATTAACCTCATTCAACACCGTTCTTAACTAAAACAGCCTTTCGCTTAGCTAAAAATTGTCAAAGGAATCTTTTCAGCACTGTTCATAACTAACTTTATCCATAGTCAAGTAAGAAAATATAGTCAAAGATATCTATCATCGTCGTTCTTAACTGGCATTATACTTTGTGGAGCACTAAAATAGTCACTGTCGTCATATTTTGTCTTTTTCCTCAACTAAAAGAGTAAAATGTAACTTTTTCAACACTTTCGTAACTAAAATTATATGTCGCTAAGTAAGAAAAAATAGTCAAATGTAACTTTTTCAACACTTTCGTAACTAAAATTATATGTCGCTAAGTAAGAAAAATAGTCAAAGGTGCTCTCCGTTACACCAAAGTTACTCTTCGATAAATCAAAGACACTCTTCAATACATCAAGGACTTACTCAAAGACACCAAAGTTACACTCTAAGACATCCTTTGAGACATCAAAGACTTCCTTAAGACTTCAATGGGACTCTTCCATTCATCAAAGACATTCTCTAAGCCCTCAAAGTTATTCTCAGCACAATCAAAAGTTATTCCGAGACAACAAAAGTTATTCTCAGAACAATCAAAAGTTATTCCAAGACAACAAAAGTCATTCTCAGAGCTATCAAAATTATTCTCGGAGTCATCAAAAGGTATTCTCTAACTCACTTTGGTCATTAAAGTTAATTTCTATGTTATAAAAGTTTGTCTCAGAGACATCTAAAGTTAATCTTAGAGTTATCAAATGTAATCTCTAACTCTCTTTTGTTCATCAAAGTTGATCTCAGAGTTAGCAAAGGTAATCTCTAACTCACTCTCGTTCATCAAAGTTGTTTCAAAGACATCAAAGTTATTCAAAGAGCTAACAAAAGTTATTCTCAGAGTCACCTTCGTTCTTCAGAGAAACTTTCCAAAACATCTTTATTCATCAAAGTTATTTTCAGAGACATCTAAAGTTATTCTCAGAGCTATCAAACTTGTTCTCAGAGTCATCAAATGGTATTCTCGAAGTCATCAAAGTTATTTTCAGAGACATCTAAAGTTAATTTCTATGTTATAAAGTTATTCTCAGAGACATCTAAAGTTAATCTTGGTCATCAAAGTTGTTCTCTAAACATCAATGTTGTTCTCCAAGACATCAAAGATGTTCTCAAAATCATAAAAGTTATTCCCAGAGCTATCAAAGTTAATCTCAGAGTTATCCAAAGATATTCTCATGTCCACAAAAGTTATTCCAAGAGACGTCAAAGTTGTTTCAAAGACATCAAAGTTAATCTCAGAGTTATCCAAAGACATTCTCAGAGACATCTAAAGTTATTCTCTAAGACATCAAAGTTGTTCTAAGAGTTATCAAAAGTTATTCTCAGTCATGATATGTTATTCTCTAACTCACTTCCATTCATCAAAGACATTCTCTAAGTCCTGAAAGTTATTCTCTAAGACAACAAAGTCTTTCTCAGAGCTACCAAAGATGTTCTCTAAATCATAAAAGTTAATCTTAACTCACCTTCGTTCATTAGAGAAACTTTCCAATCCATATTCGTTGACCAGAGTTATTCTCAGAGTCATCAAAGCGATCTCTAATTCATCTTCGTTCTCCAAAGTTGTTCTCTAAGACACCTTCATTCATCAAAGAAACTCTCCTTCTTCCATCATGTTATTCTTTAAGACATCTTCAGTCATAAAATTTTCTCTCCAAAATGTAACTAGTTCAGCTTTTCATACCAAACATGCATTTCTGTTAAAACATATTTTCTTAGTTGCTTTACCCTAAAACTGTTCTCTGAACTACACTGTTCAAACCTACGTAACCTATCCTCTCCACCCAATGTTACTTAGTTAACGTAACGTTCCTAAACCTAGCTTTACCTATCCTAACATACCTTACCTTACCTTCCCTATCTTACCTAACTTTACCTATCCTAACATAACTTACCTTACCTTCCCTATCTTACCTAACTTTACCTATCCTAACATAACTTACCTTACCTTCCCTAACTTAACCTAACTTTACCTATCCTAACTTAACTTACCTAACTTATTCTGCTTAACATAACTTACCTTACCTTCCCTATCTTACCTAACTTTACCTATCCTATCCTAACCTAACTTGTCTTACCTAACTTAATCTTACTTTCCCAAACTGATGTATCCTAACTTATCTAGTCCAACCAGACATGATCTAACTTAAGTATTCCTTCTTGTCTTTGTGTTTCGTCAATCATTGTCTCATATTCATTTACTCATTTCATTAGTTAATTTCTCAAATGGTCACTTATGCATTTCAAGTGCTATTTGTTAGAGATTGGATATTTAAGCATTTCAAAGAATTATAATTTCTCAAATGGACGTTTTTGCATTTCAAGTGCTATTTGTTAGAGATTGAATATTTAAGCATTTCAAAGAATTTTTGTTATATATGGGCATTTACTCATTTCAAGGGATAATTTCTCAAATGGACGTTTTTGCATTTCAAGTGTTATTTGTTTAAGATTGGATATTTAAGCATTTCAAAGAATTTTTGTTATATATGGGAACTTACTCATTTCAAGGGCTAATTTCTCAAATGGTCATTTTTGCAGATCAAGTGTTATTTGTTTAAGATTGGGTATTTAACCATCTCAAAGGATTTTTGTTATATATGGGAACTTACTCGTTTCAAGGGCTAATTTCTCAAATGGTCATTTTTGCAGATCAAGGGTTATTTGTTAAAGTTCATCAAGTTGCCCATAAGTTGTATTTATTATGTTTGTTATCATATGTTCTTATTCCCCAACCCCTTAACCTAACCTCTTGTAATCTTAGTGTACTTAGTAGGTTCTAGCTTATGTTCTTATTCCCCAACCCCTTAACCTAACCTCTTGTAATCTTAGTGTATTTAGTAGGTTCTATCTTATGTTCTTATTCCCCAACCCCTTAACCTAACCTCTTGTAATCTTAGTGTACTTAGTAGGTTCTAGCTTATGTTCTTATTCCCCAACCCCTTAACCTAACCTCTTGTAATCTTAGTGTATTTAGTAGGTTCTATCTTATGTTCTTATTCCCCAACCCCTTAACCTAACCTCTTGTAATCTTAGTGTATTTAGTAGGTTCTATCTTATGTTCTTATTCCCCAACCCTTTAACCTAACCTTTCAGATGTAGTTTGTTGAATATATTATCCTTTTCCTAACCTTTCAGATGTAGTTTTGTTTCTCCTTTTTGTATATTTTTACCCAAACCCACCATCCCACTTAACCTTCTTTCCTTCTTTACTTTGATTCTCCTACTCCTTCTAACCCTCCTTTTCTATCTCTCTCCCTTATTCTCTCTCTTCCTCCCCCTCTCTCTCCCTCATTTGCTCAAATGCTCTCTTGTTTCTCAAATTCAAGTCTTATTGCTCCCATTCTCACACCCTCATTCTCATTCACTTAGTTTTTCTTTTTCTCAATTCAAGTCTTAGTGCTCCCATGCCCACACTCTCTCTCATTCTCTCTTCTTTGGTCCCATTTTCTTCCGCCCTCTCTCTCTTACTCCTTGCTCTTCTTTCATGCTCTCACTCCCTTGAGCTCTTGTTTCTCAATTTCAAGTCTTAGTAGATCTGATTCTTTACTATTGTAATTTTATTATTACTATGATAAAGAATGAACTTATATGTGAAAACAAAGTAAAGAAGGAAAGAAGGTTAAGTGGGATGGTGGGTTTGGGTAAAAATATACAAAAAGGAGAAACAAAACTACATCTGAAAGGTTAGGAAAAGGATAATATATTCAACAAACTACATCTGAAAGGTTAGGTTAAAGGGTTGGGGAATAAGAACATAAGATAGAACCTACTAAATACACTAAGATTACAAGAGGTTAGGTTAAGGGGTTGGGGAATAAGAACATAAGATAGAACCTACTAAATACACTAAGATTACAAGAGGTTAGGTTAAGGGGTTGGGGAATAAGAACATAAGCTAGAACCTACTAAGTACACTAAGATTACAAGAGGTTAGGTTAAGGGGTTGGGGAATAAGAACATAAGATAGAACCTACTAAATACACTAAGATTACAAGAGGTTAGGTTAAGGGGTTGGGGAATAAGAACATAAGCTAGAACCTACTAAGTACACTAAGATTACAAGAGGTTAGGTTAAGGGGTTGGGGAATAAGAACATATGATAACAAACATAATAAATACAACTTATGGGCAACTTGATGAACTTTAACAAATAACCCTTGATCTGCAAAAATGACCATTTGAGAAATTAGCCCTTGAAACGAGTAAGTTCCCATATATAACAAAAATCCTTTGAGATGGTTAAATACCCAATCTTAAACAAATAACACTTGATCTGCAAAAATGACCATTTGAGAAATTAGCCCTTGAAATGAGTAAGTTCCCATATATAACAAAAATTCTTTGAAATGCTTAAATATCCAATCTTAAACAAATAACACTTGAAATGCAAAAACGTCCATTTGAGAAATTATCCCTTGAAATGAGTAAATGCCCATATATAACAAAAATTCTTTGAAATGCTTAAATATTCAATCTCTAACAAATAGCACTTGAAATGCAAAAACGTCCATTTGAGAAATTATAATTCTTTGAAATGCTTAAATATCCAATCTCTAACAAATAGCACTTGAAATGCATAAGTGACCATTTGAGAAATTAACTAATGAAATGAGTAAATGAATATGAGACAATGATTGACGAAACACAAAGACAAGAAGGAATACTTAAGTTAGATCATGTCTGGTTGGACTAGATAAGTTAGGATACATCAGTTTGGGAAAGTAAGATTAAGTTAGGTAAGACAAGTTAGGTTAGGATAGGATAGGTAAAGTTAGGTAAGATAGGGAAGGTAAGGTAAGTTATGTTAAGCAGAATAAGTTAGGTAAGTTAAGTTAGGATAGGTAAAGTTAGGTTAAGTTAGGGAAGGTAAGGTAAGTTATGTTAGGATAGGTAAAGTTAGGTAAGATAGGGAAGGTAAGGTAAGTTATGTTAGGATAGGTAAAGTTAGGTAAGATAGGGAAGGTAAGGTAAGGTATGTTAGGATAGGTAAAGCTAGGTTTAGGAACGTTACGTTAACTAAGTAACATTGGGTGGAGAGGATAGGTTACGTAGGTTTGAACAGTGTAGTTCAGAGAACAGTTTTAGGGTAAAGCAACTAAGAAAATATGTTTTAACAGAAATGCATGTTTGGTATGAAAAGCTGAACTAGTTACATTTTGGAGAGAAAATTTTATGACTGAAGATGTCTTAAAGAATAACATGATGGAAGAAGGAGAGTTTCTTTGATGAATGAAGGTGTCTTAGAGAACAACTTTGGAGAACGAAGATGAATTAGAGATCGCTTTGATGACTCTGAGAATAACTCTGGTCAACGAATATGGATTGGAAAGTTTCTCTAATGAACGAAGGTGAGTTAAGATTAACTTTTATGATTTAGAGAACATCTTTGGTAGCTCTGAGAAAGACTTTGTTGTCTTAGAGAATAACTTTCAGGACTTAGAGAATGTCTTTGATGAATGGAAGTGAGTTAGAGAATAACATATCATGACTGAGAATAACTTTTGATAACTCTTAGAACAACTTTGATGTCTTAGAGAATAACTTTAGATGTCTCTGAGAATGTCTTTGGATAACTCTGAGATTAACTTTGATGTCTTTGAAACAACTTTGACGTCTCTTGGAATAACTTTTGTGGACATGAGAATATCTTTGGATAACTCTGAGATTAACTTTGATAGCTCTGGGAATAACTTTTATGATTTTGAGAACATCTTTGATGTCTTGGAGAACAACATTGATGTTTAGAGAACAACTTTGATGACCAAGATTAACTTTAGATGTCTCTGAGAATAACTTTATAACATAGAAATTAACTTTAGATGTCTCTGAAAATAACTTTGATGACTTCGAGAATACCATTTGATGACTCTGAGAACAAGTTTGATAGCTCTGAGAATAACTTTAGATGTCTCTGAAAATAACTTTGATGAATAAAGATGTTTTGGAAAGTTTCTCTGAAGAACGAAGGTGACTCTGAGAATAACTTTTGTTAGCTCTTTGAATAACTTTGATGTCTTTGAAACAACTTTGATGAACGAGAGTGAGTTAGAGATTACCTTTGCTAACTCTGAGATCAACTTTGATGAACAAAAGAGAGTTAGAGATTACATTTGATAACTCTAAGATTAACTTTAGATGTCTCTGAGACAAACTTTTATAACATAGAAATTAACTTTAATGACCAAAGTGAGTTAGAGAATACCTTTTGATGACTCCGAGAATAATTTTGATAGCTCTGAGAATGACTTTTGTTGTCTTGGAATAACTTTTGATTGTTCTGAGAATAACTTTTGTTGTCTCGGAATAACTTTTGATTGTGCTGAGAATAACTTTGAGGGCTTAGAGAATGTCTTTGATGAATGGAAGAGTCCCATTGAAGTCTTAAGGAAGTCTTTGATGTCTCAAAGGATGTCTTAGAGTGTAACTTTGGTGTCTTTGAGTAAGTCCTTGATGTATTGAAGAGTGTCTTTGATTTATCGAAGAGTAACTTTGGTGTAACGGAGAGCACCTTTGACTATTTTTCTTACTTAGCGACATATAATTTTAGTTACGAAAGTGTTGAAAAAGTTACATTTGACTATTTTTTCTTACTTAGCGACATATAATTTTAGTTACGAAAGTGTTGAAAAAGTTACATTTTACTCTTTTAGTTGAGGAAAAAGACAAAATATGACGACAGTGACTATTTTAGTGCTCCACAAAGTATAATGCCAGTTAAGAACGACGATGATAGATATCTTTGACTATATTTTCTTACTTGACTATGGATAAAGTTAGTTATGAACAGTGCTGAAAAGATTCCTTTGACAATTTTTAGCTAAGCGAAAGGCTGTTTTAGTTAAGAACGGTGTTGAATGAGGTTAATCCTGACTATTTTCAGATGAGAGAAGTGATATTTCAGTTAAGAAATGACAAGGAAACATGATGAAGTAACTATTTTTAGTTGACCGATGAATACTTTTAGTTGAGCAAAAGCCAAAACATGATGAACATGACTTTTTCTGATGATTGGCAGATAATTTTTAGTTATGAAATGACAATGAAACATGATGAACACGGTTATTTTCTGATGAATGGGGAATATGTTTAGTTAAGAAATGATGAAAGTTATTATTTTTAGTTGATTGGCGATGGATAAAAGCTAGTTATGAACAGTTTTGGAAAGTTTCCTTTGACAATTTTTTTTCTTGATGAAACATAGCGCCTGTTAAGAAAGTGCTGAAAGAAGTTTCCTTTGACAATTTTTAGCTAAGAGAAAGGTTGTTTTAGTTAAGAACAGTGTTGAACGAGGCTATTTCTGACTATTTTTAGTTGACTGGATAATAAGTTTAGTTGAGAAATGACGAAAGTGACTATGTTTCAGTTGATTGGCGAAAGATTTTTAGTTAAGAAGTTACAAGAAAGGTTTGTCTTTGTAAATTTGGAACTGAATGAAGTGTAGATTTGTTTAAGAACATGGCTGGTAGAACTATTAAGTTGACTACGAGAATTACTTTGACATAGTTTTTGCAAATAAAAACTTGGTGACTAAAATTGTTGAGGAAACTGTATTGCTGATGCTAATATTTGACAAAGAACTAGTTAGTGAATGGAAGAAACGAATTGGTTAAAAGAAACAAAGAACATAAAAAATTGAGGTTAAGTAGGGGAATGAACGCAGTGAACATACAGTGAACACAGAAAACATGTAAGAAAAAGTTGATGAATACAGTGAACATGCTGGGAATATGAACTTACAGAGAACATGAAAACATGATAAGGAGAATAGAGAATACAAAGAATGAACAATGGACTTGTGAAGAACATGGAGAATATGACAAAGAATGTAGAAAACATGTAAGTGAAGGTGAAAAACGAAGTGATCTTGTGAGGAACATGAACTTGTAGAGGAACATGATTATTGACAAAGAACACAAAATATGGAAGTTAGCATGAATATTGAGTATAAAAGTTGTAAAGAGAACATGTGATGAACATGAAAACATAGAAAATATGACTAGAATTTGTAGAGAAAGTAATGAGACTAAGAGAAAGATTACAGAAAAAATGGAGATACTTGTGAAAATATGAACTGAATGGGACTGTGAACATTTGTAGAACATGGAGTGAACACGGATGAGAATATGAAGAACACAGTGAATATAGAGAAAATATGCAAATACAGTATGATTATTGAAGGTTTTGATACGTTGGGGATGAGAAGGTAAGGGAGGGAAAGGGTAAGAGTTAAGCTGGAGACGGACTTGATCGAAAATATTTATGTCTGATGATCTAAGGCTGAGGGAATGGAGCTTGGTTAATGCCCTGATTAATTTCACTACGTTAGAAAATAAGGTGATCTTAAATCTTAGGATGATTTAGTTGGAAATAAAGAACTTGTACAAAATGAACTAAGCTGGGGCACAAGAGTTGAAACTTGATAACTGAACTGGTTTTTATTTACTATGTCTGAAAATGTAGTTGGGTGTTTAAATCTCAGGGGGATTTGGACTGAGAGTAATGAATTTACAGGAGTGAACTTGGACAGAGGACAAGAGCTAGAGTTTTATAATTGTTTACTTCATATTTACTATGTCTGAAATACAGAGGGTAAAAATTTCAGGGAAATTGATGGGTTAAAGACTTGAGGGTGGAAGAGGGTGGGAGGACGAGAGCTGGAGCTCAGTAACTGACTTGATCTTATTTACTAACTTTGAAGTATGTCTGCTTTTAATTTTAGGGAAATTGATGGGTTATTTACAAAGATACGAAAGAGAATTAAGGCGGGGACGAGAGCTGGAGCTCGATAACTGACTTGATTTTATTTACGGTGTCTGAAATACAGAGGGTAGAAATTTCAGGGGAATTGATCTGTTACTAACGAAGATACGAGAGAGAGCTAAGGCGGAGGACAAGAGCTGGAGCTTGGTAACTGTTTTGATCTTATTTACGGTGTCTGAAATACAGAGGCTAAAAATCTCAGGGAATTTGGACTGTTACTAATGATTTTGTACAAATGAACTAAGCTGGGGACAAGAGCTAGAGTTTGATAATTGTTTGCATTTACTAAACTATGTCTGAAATACAGAGGGTAGAAATTTCAGGGAAATTGGACTGATACTAACGAAGATACGAGAGAGAGCTAAGGCGGAGGACAAGAGCTGGAGCTTGGTAACTAATTACTGTATTGAACTACATTTGAAATATGATTATTTTTAAATTTTAGAGGGATTGGAATGATAGTATTCTTTATACGACAGGGGACTAAGGTGGGGAACGTGAGCTAGAACTTGCTTACTAACATGATTTATTTGTGTAAAACTGACTTGCTTAATGAAAAGGAGCAAACATACTGACTTGCTTAATGAAAAGGAGCAAACATACGATGTTGGAAAATAGTTGAACTGAATGAAACGAGAGAGAGAGAGAGAGGAGGGACGGTTGAGATATTATGAGAAGATAACATAAGATAAGAGGTCTGGCTGTCCGGGCGTAAAGTAAATAAAGGTGACGCGAGAGATTGCGAGGTAAGGGGGGAGGGAGGGGGGTGTGATGTACGAAACCCTGAAAACAATGACTTACACAGGTGATTTTCTAAATTTATATGAATAACTAAGGCTTTCATAGACGATTTTGTAAGTTGAAAACATGTAAAATATGTCCGTAGAGTTCTCCTGGAAGCCCTAAAGAGCTACATACGTTATTTGAATTTGTCCCATAAGGCCTTAACAAACTTCTATGTCTCGGAAATTATTTTTCTCATAAGAACTTTAGCAAACTCGTATGACATTATTTTTCATTATAAGAATTCCCTAATTCTAAATCTGTGACTCCCCAAATTCGCCTGAAAACCCTAAAGCGCTACACACGATATTTCTGACCTGAAAACCCCGAAGCGCTACGCATGATATTTGACCTGAAAACCCCCAAGCGCTACAGGGGATATTTGGTCTGAAAAAAAATATCACCTGTGGCGCTTACACCCCACAGGGGTCCTCGGCCAGAAAAAAAATATCCCCTGTAGCGCTTACACCCTACTACTCAAGACCACACACAAGGAGCTATCTGATGTGTCTCAAGGCACAAGACCACACACAAGGAGCTACCTGATGTGTCTTAAGGCACAAGACCACACACAAGGAGCTACCTGAAGTGTCTCAAGGCACAAGACCACACACAAGGAGCTACCTGAGGTGTCTCAAGGCACAAGATCACACACAAGGAGTTACCTGAGGTGTCTCAAGACACAAGACCACACACAAGGAGCTACCTGAAGTGTCTCAAGGCACAAGACCACACACAAGGAGCTACCTGATGTGTCTCAAGGCACAAGACCACACACAAGGAGCTACCTGAGGTGTCTCAAGGCACAAGACCACACACAAGGAGCTACCTGGCGTGTCTCAAGGCACAAGACCACACACAAGGAGCTACCTGATGTGTCTCAAGGCACAAGACCACACACAAGGAGCTACCTGAGGTGTCTCAAGGCACAAGACCACACACAAGGAGCTACCTGGCGTGTCTCAAGGCACAAGACCACACACAAGGAGTTACCTGATGTGTCTCAAGGCACAAGACCACACACAAGGAGTTACCTGGCGTGTAAATGTGTTTGTCATTACTAAAATTATAATACAATTTTAGAACACTAAAATGAATAAAACAATAGTTAAAATGAAGAAACCTTAGGAGGAAATTTAACACAGAGACAAAAACCATCCCAGAACGAAGCCAACTCTCATACC
The DNA here is from genome assembly GCF_040958095.1 of Procambarus clarkii. Taxonomy (NCBI): domain Eukaryota; kingdom Metazoa; phylum Arthropoda; class Malacostraca; order Decapoda; family Cambaridae; genus Procambarus; species Procambarus clarkii. The sequence goes on from NC_091156.1 coordinate 15,130,436, forward strand.
AGGAACGGTTGAGGGCCACAGAACTACCAACATTGCAGAACAGACTTGGCAGGGCTGATCTCAGTCATATATTTAACATATTTAAGTGTTATTTTAACATATTTAAGTGTGTGATGCAACTTAAAATACTGAACAAGTTGGCGGATATTAATCCAGACCACTTCTTTGAACGGTCAAATGTAAGGCATGCATTGTTAAGCTTCAAGCTTAACAAGCCACAATGTAAACAGAGAACAGGAGATGCTTTTTCATCCATGAAAACACCTACCTGTTGAAACCGTAAATACCATTAAGTTCAAAATCCAGTTGAGAAACATTCTCAAAAACAATGGAGGGGGGGAGGGGGATCTTTGACAAGCCGCCGGCTTCCTCTCCGTGTTGACAACACTAGAGAGAGATGATGGCCGTCGGGTAAATTCTGGTAAAATAGTGAGTGAGTGTGAGGTGCAGAAGCGGCCTTACTGATGCCCTCCTGGTAGCATCCTCGCTGAGTCCACCCCATACCCATGTTGTGGGCGGTAGTGGAAAGGGTTACAGAGGTACAGAGGCACATAATGGGCTCAGGGACTGAACCCCACAATTTATTTAGCTAAGCAAGTTACAGTCTTGATGAGCTAGTTACAAAATTCAGTAAAGTCGTTATATCATCATTGGGTTCGAGATCGACCACAAGTACAGGTTCTAAATTAAGCAACTGACATATGTGGAGAGTTAGTATCACAATTGATATGTTTGTCCTGCACACCGCCCCCCATCCAGTCGGCAGCGGTGGATAGGTTACAATCACTTACTTACTACCTACAGTTAGCAAACTGGGGATTCTCCTTCCCCCCACTGCACTTGTTTTAACATATTTTAACATATTTAGGTGTTTGATGTGACTTCCTATAATACCTTACACTATAGAAAGTTCGCTTAATTAGTTATTTAGTTACCGGTCGTGTCTCCACACACACACACACACACACACACACACACACACACACACACACACACACACACACACACACACACACACACACACACACACACACACACACACACAAGATTTTACTACAAGCTAAAGTTAAGGTTTTATCTCAGTATTATTATTAATAATTGATATTAAACCATCTCTGACCATACCATCATATTTAGCCTTAACCTATCCCAGCACGAGTCTTGTAATATTGTTATTATTATTATTATTATGCAAAGTGTATCTTCATGTCCAGTAATTAAAAAAAATTAAAATTTTGCCCCGAGGGGCGAGTTTATTGGGCAGTGTCACTCATCCTGTGAGTGGACACACCGCCATAGTGACAGTATTGGGCAGCGCCACTCATCTTGTGTGTGGACACACCGCCATAGTGACAGTATTGGGCAGTGTCACTCATCCTGTGAGTGGACACACCGCCATAGTGACAGTATTGGGCAGCGCCACTCATCCTGTGAGTGGACACACCGCCATAGTGACAGTATTGGGCAGCGCCACTCATCCTGTGAGTGGACACACCGCCATAGTGACAGTATTGGGCAGCGCCACTCATCCTGTGAGTGGACACACCGCCATAGTGACAGTATTGGGCAGCGTCACTCATCCTGTGAGTGGACACACCGCCATAGTGACAGTATTGGGCAGCGTCACTCATCCTGTGAGTGGACACACCGCCATAGTGACAGTATTGGGCAGCGTCACTCATCCTGTGAGTGGACACACCGCCATAGTGACAGTATTGGGCAGCGCCACTCATCTTGTGAGTGGACACACCGCCATAGTGACAGTATTGGGCAGCGCCACTCATCTCGTGAGTGGACACACCGCCATAGTGACAGTATTGGGCAGCGCCACTCATCCTGTGAGTGGACACACCGCCATAGTGACAGTATTGGGCAGCGCCACTCATCCTGTGAGTGGACACACCGCCATAGTGACAGTATTGGGCAGCGCCACTCATCCTGTGAGTGGACACACCGCCATAGTGACAGTATTGGGCAGCGCCACTCATCCTGTGAGTGGACACACCACCATAGTGACAGTATTGGGCAGCGCCACTCATCCTGTGAGTGGACACACCGCCATAGTGACAGTATTGGGCAGTGTCACTCATCCTGTGAGTGGACACACCGCCATAGCAGCATGTACAACACTCCCCAATAGGAAGAAAACCCGCTGGGTTGTTCATCCTGTCACTTGTACCCAGACACAGCTGGGATTTCCAGTAATATTTTTTGGCCAGGTACACTTTTGTCCATTCCCCGCTGACCTGTGATTACGTGTGTTGCATTGCAAGCGCCTATTACCGTATTGTTGGTAGTCCCTGTGTTAAGGCTGCACGAGTTGAGTTTATTTCAATCCTAATTTCATTTGTTATTTTAATCACATTGTAAACCTTTCGGCTTTAAATCCTTTGATTTGCTTAGATTGTTTAAACATACACTCACGCACAACACACACACATACATACGAACGCACGCATGCATACTTGCACGCGCGCGCACACACACACACACAAACACACACACACACACACACACACACACACACACACACACACACACACACACACACACACACACACACACACACACACACACACACAAAATACCAGTTGATTGACAGTTGAGAGGCGGGACCAAAGAGTCAGAGCTCAACCCCCCGCAAGTACAAATAGGTGAGTACAAATAGGTGAGCACGCACACACACACAAGGATTGTGTAAGGAATCGTTTAGAACCTTGTATACCACATATGCAATAAGCATCTTATTGCTTCTTAATTACAATTATTACTTAACCTATTATAGGTATAGGTTAAGTAATAATTGTAATTAAGAAGCAATAAGATGCTTATCTTAACGTACTAAGAAGATTAGGTAAGGTCGGTGTTTTCTATGAAGCTTTTCAAGGTAAAGTAAAATATTCACAATAAATTAGCATGTCACATATGCACTAATTTAATAAGTCAATATTGACTATACGAAAGTGCGAGAACGGGTTGGGCGTTTCAGGCAGGCTGAACAACGTGGCTGAAGATATGATGGGCAAACCACACATCAGAAAATGAAGAAGCGACCACTTTTCGGTCCGTCCTGGACATTATCAAGTCATGTAATGGTCCAAGACGGACCGAAATGTCGTCGTTTCTTCATTTTTTCTGACGTGTGGTTTGGTCATCACAACTCCCCGAAGCTGAGGGAAGATTTATGCCACCACTTAGTGTTCAGGGAAGCAAGACGAACATTAGTCTATGGTGGGAGCCGGTCGGCCGAGCGGACAGCACGCTGGACTTGTGATCCTGTGGTCTTGGGTTCGATCCCAGGCGCCGGCGAGAAACAATGGGCAGAGTTTCTTTCACCTTATGCCCCTGTTACCTCGCAGTAAAAAAGGTACCTGTCAGCTGTCACGGGCTGCTTCCTGGGGGTGGAGGCTTGGTCGAGGACCGGGCCGCGGGGACACTAAAAAGCCCCGAAATCATCTCAAGATAACCTCAAGATGGTGCAACAATCAGTGTCTGGAAGGAAAAAGACGCAAATGAACATGGAATACACATAGAGAACACAGAACAGAAGGAAATCACAATGCATACAAAGAGGCCAGAAATGAGTGCACAGAAAGTAGGAGAGTGACAGAGAAACTGTATAAGAATGACATTGCATACAAGGCTAAGTATCAGCCAAAACTATTTCACAGTCATATCAGGAGGAAGATGACTGTGAATGATTAGATTATAAGAGTTGACAAAAGTGAGGGATGACACACAGAAAATGATAAGGAGGTATGTGAGAACCTAACAAAAGTTTTCAAGAAGTATTGGAACCTGATTTGCCACTAGAGCTTAGAACCCAGACCGAACGGCCAATTCCACATGAAAGCCTCACTGAAACAACAGTGTCACCTCACCAGAAGATGTAAAGAAACAATTACAAGAACTGCACGAGACAAAAGCCGTGGGACCAGACAAAATATCGCCTGGGATAGTTAAAACAGAGGCAGCTGAAGCATTGTTCAGCCCACTTGCCATTAGTATTTAATTCCACTCTAGCAACGGGAGAATTTCCTGACTGCTGGAAAATGGTTAACGTGGTCCCAATCTATAAGAAAGGGGAAAGAAACCGTTCAACTATTGACCCGTGTCACTAACAAGTATCCCCTGCACAGTGCTAGAGAGACTGATCCGAAGCAGGCTAGTAGAACATTTAGATCAGATCAGTTTTGTCTCAATGTACCAGCATGATTTCAGTAAAGGAAAATCCTGTTTTACAAACTTGCTGGAGTTGCAGGCGATGAGTCACAATAACGTGGCTGAAGTAGTTTGACCAGACCACACACTAGAAGGTGAAGGGACGACGACGTTTCGGTCCGTCCTGGACCATTCTCAAGTCGAAATTCCAATCGACTTCTCGACCATTCTCAACTTCTCGACTTGAGAATGGTCCAGGACGGACCGAAACGTCGTCGTTCCTTCACCTTCTAGTGTGTGGTCTGGTCAAATGGAACATCTCGAGCGAAAGAACATCTAATGGAACATCTGGAGCGAAAGAACTTTTAACACAACCTCAGCATGGGTTCAGGGATGGCAAATCATGTCTCACAGGATTAACTGAATTATATGACCAGGCAAGAAAGAGAGGTGCTGAGCAGACTGCATATTTTTTTTATTGCAAGAAAGCCTTTGACACAATACCACATAAGAGACTAATGCCCAAACTGGAGATGCAGGCAGGAGTGAAAGGGAAGGTACTCCACTGGATAAGGGAGTACCTAAACAGCAGAAGGCGGCAAATCACCGTGAGGGGTGAGGTCTCAGATTGGCAAGGCGTCACCAGTGGAGTCCCTCAGGGATAAATCCTTGGACCTATACTGTTTCTGATATATGTAAATGATCTCCTAGAGTGAATAGACTCGTTCCTCTCAATGTTTACTGATAATGAAAAAATTATGAGGAGGATTAAGACAGAGGAAGATTGTATGAGGCTACAAGATGACCTAGAAAAACTGAAGGAATGATCCAACATATGACTCCATTTATTGGAGCCGTTGAATGGTCCAACAAATGGCTTAGGGTGAACTAAAGTTCAACCCAAGTAAATATAAGGAAATGAAACTAGGCTGAGGAAATAAGAGGCCAGACACTGGAAACCGAATGGGAGATGAAGTCCTTCAAGAAACGAACAGAAAGAAAGATCTAAGAGTTGATATCACGCCAAACCTGTCTCCTGACGCCCATATCAAAAGAATAAAATCGGCAGGCGTATGCGAGGCTGGCTAACATCAGAACTGCCTTCAGAAACTTGTGTGAGGTATCACTTAGAACCTTGTATATCACATATATAAGACCAATCCTGGAGTATGCGGCCCCAGCATAGAGCCCGTACCTTCTCAAGCACAAGAGGAAGCTGGAAAAAGTTTAGAGGTATGTCACAAGGCTAGTCCCAGAACTAAGAGGCATAAGTCACGAGGAAAGGCTGAGTGAACTGCACCTCACGTCACTGGAAGACAGAAGAGCTCGGGGAAACATGATCACCACATACAAAATTCTCATGGGAATTGACAGGGTAGATTAGGACGGATTATTTAACATGGGTGGTACACGCACAAGGGGACACAGGTGGAAGCTGAGTACCCAAATGAGCCACAGAGACATTAGAAAGAACCTTTTCAGTGTCAGAGTAGTTAGTAAATGGAATGCATTAGGAAGTGATGTGGTGGAGGCTGACTCCATACACAGTTTCATATGTAGATAACTCGAGAAGCTCAGGAACCTGTACACCAGTAGTTTGACGGTTGAGAGGCGGGACCAAAGAGCCTAAGCTCAACCCCCGCAAGCACAACTAGGTGAGTAAACACACACACACATAAATACACAGAAAATAAGTTATAATCATGCCAAGTAATTACGAGAGAGGAGTGGAGCCCAGGACACCAGGCCAAGGTTGAGAAGAGTCCCTGAGGCAGCAGAGAGCGTCAACATGGCCGCCAGACACAGTACCTGGGCGGGAAGGTCCTCGCTACCCCCCCCCCCCCCCCCAACCCGTTCTCGCACTTTCTTACAGTCAATATTGACTTATTAAATACGTGCATATGTAACATACTAAACATATTAGTTTACCTTGAAAAGCTTCATAGAAAACACCGACCTTACACGTGAGGAACACAAATGCGAACAAGCCTGAATGGTCCCCAGGCAATTGTATTTCCATTCAGGCCCTGAATGGTTCAGGCAGTGAACCGAGTCTGACAGGAAGGGAGGCCTGTTTCCACTGTGAGTCGCTGAGGGAATGGTTGAGGGCTTTTTCTAGCATTGATTTCAGCAAGCTGTCGTACTCTTCTAATTTAATATTACTGAAAGATGACGAACATCTAAGAAAGTAGGTCAGCCTGGGGAGGGACAAGCATCTGGTGATGAGATAAAGTGCATCGTGAGCATCGATGTCTTCAATCCTCTCATTCATCCTCTTCAGGTCAGTGATCTTCTTACCAAGGACTTCATCAATGGCATTCCCTCCAAGAGCAGCTCCTAGGAGTGTGCTGTCTTCAGGGTTGGTTATACAAATATCAGGCAAAACAACCTTTATTCGTTCTATTATGTGCTGGTTGGTGGAGGTTATTTCGCACATGGAAGAGTTCAGGGTGAGGCCTAGTCTCGCTCCTTGCTCTTGAATTATTCTTATGTTATCCAGGAGGTAGTCTGGGGAGCCAGCTAGAGTACCATCGTCCAAAACCCAAATGTTGAGCTCATTGGACAGGTTATCGGTTCCTTCCTTGATGACTAGGCAGAAAAGATAAGGAGCAAGGGGATCCTTGCTCCTTATCTTTTCCCAAACAGAACGCCTTGAAAGAAACCAACGTCGTCTATGCCTTCACATGCAAACTTGGGGATTGTCAGCCCCAAAGATCTCAGTATATAGGCAAGACAACAACGTCTCTTTCTAGGCGATTAACAATGCATAAACAACAGGACTCCATCAAGGAACATATAATCTCCTCACACAACCAGACCATCACCAGAGACATCTTAACAAGCAACACAGAAATTATCGACAGATACAACGATAACAGGAGACTCGACATCAGTAAGGCCCTTCACATCAAAAAGTCAAAACCAGCAATAAACAGCCAATTAACACATAATTACATTCTACCCACTTCAAGACCCGAACCAGAACAGAAGCAAGAAGAAGAACCCATGGTTATATGCCCATTGTATATATCCATTATTTCGTGTTTTATCTTTTGTTTCCTGTCACCTCACCCAAAAATTAATATAAGCACGATCAGAGTAAATAAAGAAATTGTCTTTGAAAATGTAAGAAGTGTTCTAGGCGTCAGGCCACAAATAAAAAGTGAAAATGAATTTTGGAAAGTTAATTTTTCAACTAACCCCCGTCAGTGAAGAAAAACACAAGAAATACCTGTATTGAGAAGATTTTTATCCTTTCGGTCATATTCAACAACATATGTTTACAAGAAAGACTGCTACCAAAATATACTAATATTATATATATATATATATATATATATATATATATATATATATATATATATATATATATATATAAATATATATATATATATATATATATATATATATATTCGTCTAGGTGAGCACATCCATAAAAACGCCTTTTACACTGTACCTCACAAACAGTTGCTATACAAAGTGAAAGAAGAGTGGTGAGCCAGGTGGGAGCATCTGTGTAAGAGAAGACTGGAAGACTGGAAGAAGTAAGACTGACTGGAAGTCTGGAAGAAGTAAGACTGACTGGAAGACTGGAAGAAGTAAGAAGAAAGAGCTGAGTGGTGGTGGTTTAAGATTCTTCAGCCCTGCCAGTGACAGCCTGCATGGCCACGCTGGCACTACATGCTTGATAACTAAGGAACAGGAAAAAAGAGAACTGAGTATACTTGCAGAATACTTGAAGAAGATCTGAACACTACCGAGACGGTTCGTATACACTGTTGTTGAGCTTCCACCCAGACTTATGTAAAGTGATGACGACTTATGTAAAGTGATGACGACTTATGTAAAGTGATGACGACTTATGTAAAGTGATGACAATGTGGGCAGGAGACAGGAGACCACGTCGACGTGCAGGCGACGAGTCACAATAACGTGGCTGAAGTATGTTGACCAGACCACACACTAGAAGGTGAAGGGACGACAACGTTTCGGTCCGTCCTGGACCATTCTCAAGTCGATCTATCATCGACTTGAGAATGGTCCAGGACGGATCGAAACGTCGTCGTCCCTTCACTTTCTAGAGTGTGTGGTCTGGTCAACACACATCGACGTCAAGTACACTATGAATAGGCAACACCTTTCACAGTCTGAAAAAGAAAAATAGTTTCTAAGTGTACTTAATACTAAGCCTGACACCGAAATCACCTATACAAACACGCAACATATAGCGCACTGGGGGTCGAAGTCCTAAGGGTCCGGGTTCGATCCCCGGCAGAGGCAGAAACAAATAACCAGATTTTCTTTCATCCTGATGCCCCTTGTTCACCTAGCAGTAAATAGATACCTGGGAGTTGGACAGCTGATTCGGGCTACTTCCTGGGGATGTGTGTGTGTGTATACGTGTGTTAGAGAGAAATATGTGTAGTAGAAAATAAATTGGTTAGAAAGGCAGGGTTATCTTGAGATGATTTTGATTTGATTTCTTGAGGTCCAAGATTTGATTTCTTGATTCCTCAGGGTCCAAGAGCTAACAGCATGATTCAGCAGATACAAATACTAAATACAAATAGTAAATATAGATACACACAAACAATCCAGATTGTTGTGTGTGAGAGATCACTTGTAGTTTCACAAGTTTGTAAAACTAATCATACAGAGAAGACGCAACACTACGAATGGAATCAGAAAAAGCATCAAATTATATGCTAAATACGACCCAGGGAAAGTTAGTGTGGTGGGCTGTGGGCGTCGTGGAGCAGCATAGATGGACAGAAGGCATCATATGCAGACCCATCACCCCTGACAACACACGTTCCTTATGACACGACCAAGGTCAGAGTGGCGGTACTCGTCCAATCACTCTCTCTCTCTCTCTCTACTAACCTACCTTGAATTTCTTCAGTGTCCGTTCATCACTTGTCATGCTCACCACCAATACCTCGCTTTCTCATTGTTCACCACCTTTAAATAGCCTGTTCATCACCTGTTCATCACCTGTTCCTCTATGTTCAGTAACACAGTTCTCCCCCGTCACAGAGTACCCGTGACGACGCTGTCAGAGCTCTCAAATTCAACAATGGAGATAAGAAGGTAAATATGCTTTAACAATTCTTATTCGTGGAAGAGTTTGAATTCAACATTAACCACGTGTTATAAATTGGTAGAATAGATTATAGTGATGAAATTGCATGTCTTAAGTACTAAATTGGGCGAGTGTGAAGCACTTTGTTCTCCACTGATAAAACAGCGAAACATATGAACAAAGAAATCTAAAAAGTTTTAAAAACACAGAGAGCTGAACAACCAGAAACGTCCATACAGCAAGCACACCCTGAACATCCTGAACATAGCACCGAATGAACAGGAATTAAGAACAAAACAAAAATATGTTTTCATGCAACACATTGAATTGCATGAAAACAAAAACAGGAGATTATATAAAACAAAATGTTGAAATCACACACACAAACACCCTCCCTCTCCTCCCCTCCCCTATCCCTCACTCTCCCTCTATCTTCCTCTCTCCCACGCTGTCCCTCCCTCTCCCTCACTCCCTCGCTCTCCCTCACTTTCTCCCTCTCCCTTACTCCCTTACTCCCTCGCCCCCTCCCTCTCTCTCACTTCATCCCTCTCCCTCACTCTCCCTCACTCCCTCCCTCTACCTCACGCCCTCCCTCCACCGTACTCCCCTCTCACAACACACACACACACACACACACACACACACACACACACACACACACACACACACGCGCGCACACACGCGCGCACACACACACACACACACACACACACACACACACACACACACACACACACACACACACACACACACAGCTGGCCCAGATGGCGTTTCACCATGGGTTCTGAGAGAATGTGCATCTGAGCTCAGCATTCCACTTCACCTGATCTTTCAGGCATCCCTGTGTACAGGAATCGTAGCAGACGGGTGGAAACAGGCTAACATAGTTCCAATCTACAAAAGTGGCAGCAGGGAAGACCCCCTCAATTATAGACCTGTATCATTAACAAGTGTAATAGTGAAAGTATTGGAAAAACTAATCAAAACTAAATGGGTAGAACACCTAGAGAGAAATGATATAATATCAGACAGACAGTATGGTTTTCGATCTGGAAGATCCTGTGTATCGAATTTACTCAGTTTCTATGATCGAGCCACAGAGATATTACAGGAAAGAGATGGTTGGGTTGACTGCATCTATCTGGACCTAAAAAAGGCTTTCGACAGAGTTCCACATAAGAGGTTGTTCTGGAAACTGGAAAATATTGGAGGGGTGACAGGTAAGCTTCTATCATGGATGAAAAATTTTCTGACTGATAGAAAAATGAGGGCAGTAATCAGAGGCAATGTATCAGAATGGAGAAATGTCACAAGTGGAGTACCACAGGGTTCAGTTCTTGCACCAGTGATGTTTATTGTGTACATAAATGATCTACCAGTTGGTATACAGAATTATATGAACATGTTTGCTGATGATGCTAAGATAATAGGAAGGATAAGAAATTTAGATGACTGTCATGCCCTTCAAAAAGACCTGGACAAAATAAGTATATGGAGCACCACTTGGCAAATGGAATTTAATGTTAATAAATGTCATGTTATGGAATGTGGAATAGGAGAACATAGACCCCACACAACCTATATATTATGTGAGAAATCTTTAAAGAATTCTGATAAAGAAAGAGATCTAGGAGTGGTTCTAGATAGAAAACTATCACCTGAGGACCACATAAAGAATATTGTGCAAGGAGCCTATGCTATGCTTTCTAACTTCAGAATTGCATTTAAATACATGGATGGCGATATACTAAAGAAATTGTTCATGACTTTTGTTAGGCCAAAGCTAGAATATGCAGCTGTTGTGTGGTGCCCATATCTTAAGAAGCACATCAACAAACTGGAAAAGGTGCAAAGACATGCTACTAAGTGGCTCCCAGAACTGAAGGGCAAGAGCTACGAGGAGAGGTTAGAAGCATTAAATATGCCAAAACTAGAAGACAGAAGAAAAAGAGGTGATATGATCACTACATACAAAATAGTAACAGGAATTGACAAAATCGACAGGGAAGACTTCCTGAGACCTGGAACTTCAAGAACAAGAGGTCATAGATTTAAACTAGCTAAACACAGATGCCGAAGAAATATAAGAAAATTCACCTTCGCAAATAGAGTGGTAGACGGTTGGAACAAGTTAAGTGAGAAGGTGGTGGAGGCCAAGACCGTCAGTAGTTTCAAAGCGTTATATGACAAAGAGTGCTGGGAAGACGGGACACCACGAGCGTAGCTCTCATCCTGTAACTACACTTATATTTAATATTTAGGTAATTACACTTAGGTAATTACACACACACACACACACACACACACAGACACACACACACACACACCCTGCAGACCTAGGAAACAGGGTTGGTTCAACATAAAATGCGAGAGGGCCAGAGATCAATAGACACAAGCATGAAATCATTATAGTAAGAGGTCAAACCCTCAAACATACCAGTGATACAAAGATGCAAGAAACAGCTGCGAGGCAGAGAGGAACTTTGAGAACGGTATAACAGATAAATGTAAATCAGATCAAGGCCTTTTCTATAAATTCATTAAAACCAAGCTGCAGGTAAAGGATAATATTCAGAGGTTGATAATGGGAGACAGATACACGGAAAATTAAAAGGAAATGTGTGAAACATTAAACGAAAAGTTCCAAAGTGTGTTTGTACAAAATGAAATCTTCAGAGAACCAGACACAATAAGAATTCCAGAGAACAACAAAGAGCACATAGAGGTGTCTAGAGACGACGTGGAAAAAATGCTCTTGGAGCTAAATAAGAACAAAGCACTTGGCCCAGATGGAGTTTCACCATGGGTTCTGAGAGAATGTGCACCTGAGCTCAGCATTCCACTTCAGCTGATTTTTCAGACATCCCTGTGTACAGGAGTCGTAGCAGACGTGTGGAAAAAGGCTAACATAGCTCCAATCTACATAAGTAACAGCAGGGAAGACCCCCTTAATTATAGACCTGTATCATTGACAAGTGTAAAAGTCAAAATATTGGAAAAAAATAATTAAAACTAAATGGGTGGAAGACCTGTAGAGAAACGATATATCAGACAGACAGTATTGTTTTCGATCTGGAAGATCCTGTGTATCGAATTTACTCAGTTTCTATGATCGAGCCACAGAGATATTACAGGAATGAGATGGTTGGGTTGACTGCATCTATCTGGACCTAAAAAAGGCTTTCGACAGAGGTCCACATAAGAGGTTGTTCTGGAAACAAACATATTGGAGGGGTGACAGGTAAGCTGCTAACATGGATGAAAATTTTTCGGATAGAAAAATGAGGGCAGTAATCAGAGGCAATGTATCGGACTGGAGAAATGTCACAAGTGGCGTACCACAAGTGGAGTCACCAGAGGAGTCCCACAGGGCTCTGTACTCGGACCTATTCTGTTTCTGATATACGTATATGATCTCCCAGAGGGTATAGACTCATTCCTCTCAATGTTTGCTGACGACGCCAAAATTATGAGAAGGATTAAGACAAAGGAGGACAGGTTGAGGCTTCAAGAAGACCTGAACAAGCTGCAGGAATGGTCGAACAAATGGTTGTTAGAGTTTAACCCAACCAAATACAATGTAATGAAGATAGCTGTAGGAAGCAGGCGACCAGATACAACGTATCATTTGGGAGATGAAATACTTCAAGAGTCAGAGAGAGAGAAAGATCTGGGGGTTGATATCACGCCAGACCTGTCCCCTGAAGCTCATATCAAGAGGATAACATCAGCGGCATATGCCAGGTTGGCTAACATAAGAACGGCCTTTAGAAATTTGTGTAAGGAATCTTTCAGAACTTTGTATACCACATATGTCAGACCAATCCTGGAGTATGCGGCTCCAGGATTGCACTAGGAGGACACAGGTGGAAAATGTGTGCCCAAATGAGCCATAGAGACGTTAGAATGAATTTTTTCAGTGTCAGATTAGTAGACAAAAAGAATGCATTAGGCAGTGATGTGGTGGAGGCTGACTCCATACACAGTTTCAAGTGTAGATATGATAGAGCCCAGTAGGCTCAGGAACCTGTACATTAGTTGATTGACAATTGAGAGGCGGGACCAAAGAGCCAGAGCGCAACCCCCACAAGCACAATTAGGTAATTACAATTAGGTAATTAGGTAAGTACAGGGTTCAGTTCTTGCACCGGTAATGTTCATTGTCTACATAAACGATCTACCAGATGGAATATAGAATTATATGAACATGTTTGCTGATGATGCTAAGATAATGGGAAGGATAAGATGGGCTGTCCATTCCAGTTAGTTAGTTAGTTTAGTTCATATATTATGCACCCCATACCCATCTTGTGGGCGGTAGTGGAAAGGGTTACAGAGGCACATAATGGGCTCAGGGACTGAACCCCACAATTCATTTAGCTAAGCAAGTTACAATCTTGATGAGCTAGTTACAAAATTCAATATAAGTCGTCACATCAACAATGGGTTCGAGATCGACCTCAAGTACAGGTTCTAAATTAAGCAACTGACATATGTGGAGAGCTAGTGTCAAAATTTATATGTTTGTCCTGCACACCGCCCCCCATTCCATGCCAGCCCATCCTCCAAACAAAGATCCAAAAGTGATTCCATGCTCCCGCCAAACCCCCTGCTTATGAATGAAAAACGGTTTACACACGACTCACAACTGCGGACGTCTGAACACTTCCGGAACAAGTGCTTCACTGACGAATTTTGTTCGAACCACAACGCTGTAAATGCTTCACCCACGTACTACAAATACAAATAATCGCCAACAGAACCTAAACACCTAACCTAACCTATGCCTATATATGCGCAATATGCTAATATATTATAATATTAATTTATATTTGAGAAAATTCTCGTTTTGAATGAACAACATGTAAAAATTTATGAATACGTCTGTGGGGTCGACCGCTGGATGTAATGGACTTGGGTCGAGAACGGGTTGAGTTTACGCCTAACTATACATAGAATTTTTTATGTATAATAATATTTTATATACCTAAATTTACCTGAGGGCCATTAATACTAGTGACCTCGACAAGGACAGGAAGCTGCCAGCTTAGCAAAGGTCCCCCCATTTGCCCTGATGATCTTTTCCAGCTGTATTTTAAAACAGCAGAGTTTGGTGTTTACGGCTTCGGTTTAATATTTATATATATGAGATCAAATCAATATTTAATACACAGTGTGTTAAAATTGGTGAATGCGTCTGGGGAGGCCGGCCGCTGCTTTAAACAGCCTAGTGTGAGGACGGGTTGTATCTCGAGTGCCTATACCGTTGATAGGTTAAGTAATAATTGTAAATAAGAAGTAATAAGATGCTTATCTTAACATACTAAGAAGGTTAGGTGAGGTCGGTGTTTTCTATGAAGCTTTTCAAGGTAAACTAAAATATTCACAATCAATTAGTATGTCTCATATGCACTTATTAAATAAGCCAATATTGCTAGTAAGCAAGTGCGAGAACGGGTTGCGAGTGCTGTGGGAATCTGCCCGCTCATACTGGTGATCGTTTCATCAAACATTGAAAACGGGCCGCCCCGTACCAATATAAAACTGACATGGTGACCGAAGTCCAAAACTCGCACTGTCCCAGCATCTCCCGGCATCTCAGCATCCTGCGATGTAAGCAAGATTACCTACGAGCATCAGTCGCTCGTAAGCAATCTTTAAACATTGGGAGGTGTCCAAACTGTAGCAAGACGATGCCACTATCACAAGACGATCTGAACACCAGTTACATTCTCTGTTTTCGTCTGAAGAACATCACAAAGAGCAACAGAGATAACAGCATAATCAGGCTTTGTTGTAAACTTCAATTTATTTATTTATTTATTTATATACAAGAAGGTACACTGGGTTTGTGAGAATACATAGCATTGAATTTACAATCTTGTAAAGCCACTAGTAAGCGCAGCGTTTCGGGCAGGTCCTTAATCTAACAGATAATTTTAAGTAGGCAAATTCTAGCAGAATTAATAAAATGATAACAGATACATTGCAAGAGCCGTGTTGTAGTGGCGAAGCACCTGGGAGAAAAAAACCCACCCTCACCGCGGCTCCAGCCTGACAGCCAGAGCAAGGTGGGTAACTGACACTTAAGCAGGGGGGAAGAAAGCTAAAACTGAGCACTGTACTAGACCCGGCGGTGCAGGCTACGGTAGCTCAGCCACCGGGCTGTGGTGGGTATGTGGTTGTTGTTGTTGTTGTTGTTAAAGATTCGATACCTGGAACAAAATGTTCCAAGTAACACTGACTATGAGGTATGCGGGCCGCTCCAAGCGGGCCGCTCCAAGCGGGCCGCCTGGTGGACCAAACTCTCACAAGTCAAGCCTAGCCTCGGGCCGGGCTTGGGGAGTAGAACTCCCAGAACCCCATCAACCAGGTATCAACCTCTCCAGTGTGAAATATTAGATACGGTGTGAGTTAGTAGCACAAGGTGGCAAACTATGAAGATGGACTTAGGTACTTTTTAATTACATTTCTGAATAAAAAAAATAAATTGGACAATTTTTGTATTAGGGAATGAGTTCCATATTCTGAATCCTTTAATTTACATACAGTGTTTGCACAAGTTTAACTCTAGGAATTTCAAAAATATATTTATTACTGGTGTGATGCTCAAGGCTTTTATTACACCTGCTAAGGAAGAGTTTCAGAATCAGGATTAGGATATAGGAATGAAGTTTTGTAAGTGTAAATACCACATAAAATGTGTGTAGTGAGTGTATATTAAGTATGTTTAGGGATTTAAACAGGTGGTATCCATACAAATGACATTCAGAAAGTCTTGCTCTGTGTATTATGTTGCTTATAATGGATGTTACAACATTCTTAGTATCTATTTTGTATGTTGGGTTTTCAAAAGCTTGAAGAGTTGACTGTGAATCACAGAAAACGACTTGCATTCAGGAGTGTATTAGTACTGGCCAGTTGTAGTGCTGAGTGTATTAGTACTGGCCAGTTGTAGTGCTGAGTGTATTAGTACTGGCCAGTTGTAGTGCTGAGTGTATTAGTACTGGCCAGTTGTAGTGCTGAGTGTATTAGTACTGGCCAATTGTAGTGCTGAGTGTATTAGTACTGGCCAGTTGTAGTGCTGAGTGTATTAGTACTGGCCAGTTGTAGTGCTGAGTGTATTAGTACTAGCCAGTTGTAGTGCTGAGTGTATTAGTACTGGCCAGTTGTAGTGCTGAGTGTATTAGTACTAGCCAGTTGTAGTGCTGAGTGTATTAGTACTGGCCAGTTGTAGTGCTGAGTGTATTAGTACTAGCCAGTTGTAGTGCTGAGTGTATTAGTACTGGCCAGTTGTAGTGCTGAGTGTATTAGTACTGGCCAATTGTAGTGCTGAGTGTATTAGTACTGGCCAGTTGTAGTGCTGAGTGTATTAGTACTGGCCAATTGTAGTGCTGAGTGTATTAGTACTGGCCAATTGTAGTGCTGAGTGTATTAGTACTGGCCAGTTGTAGCGCTGAGAGCAGCTAGCTCTCTATGTGAGGGGCTGACCCAATTGTTTAGTCTTACACAAGTAGTCTGTAAACACCTAGTTGTGCTTGCGGGGGTTGAGCTCTAGCTCTTTGAACCCGCCTCTCAACTGTCAAGCAACAGTTTTTTTCTTTCCACGCACACACACAGTTTTCAGTTGAGAGGCAAGTCCAAAGAGTCAGAGCTCAACCCCCGCAAGCACAACTAGGTGAGTACACACACACACACACACACACACAGGAAGCAACCCGTAGCAGCTATCTATATATAACTCCCAGGTACCAATTTACTGCTAGGCAAACAGGTGCATCAGGGTGAAAGAAACTCTGTCCATTTGTTTCCGCCGGGTATCAATCCCCGAACCCTAGCACTACGAATATCGAGCGCTGTCCACTCGGCCGTCAGACCCCCACGTATCTGTGTCATCCCTCGTGTGTGTGAACTTACAGGCTGGTGTGGCGCCACCTGTTGACATTTAGTGGCATCAGTGTAAACATGGCGCCCGCTAGGCCGCATATTGTCGTGGCATCAGGTGTTCTTGAACAACTCGTCCTATTAAAATTAGAACGGCAATGTCAAATGTCTCCCCCCCCCCATGTATCCTGATGATTTTATGGAGTTTGATTTTGAACTGCAGCAGTGTTTTGTTTTTTTGCCATTTACGGCTTCGACTGGTAGACTGTTCCATGGGTGAAAAGCATCTGCTTTTTTTCATTCCTACCCTGTTGCTTATTGAGCCTGAAACCGATGTTCTTTGTCTCTTTGTCACAACTGACCTTTTCAAGAAGTTGTCTAGATCAGTATCCTACAATTTGTTCAGTATTCTAAAAAAAATTCGATGAGATCAGCGCTGTCATGCCTGGCCTGCAGTGTTGCCAGCCCTGTGACTATCAACCATTCCTGGTATGAGAGTGGACTTAGTTCTGGAATGATTTTTGTCGCCTGGTGTGAGACTTTCTGTAATTAAATGTTACAATGTTAGTAAGTCTAATACTTATCAGTTATTTAAAATGTCAATATACTCTATTGCCACTAAATGTACTCTATTGTACTCTGTCACTGTATCTAGTGCTACCCAATCCCCCAGTATATATATGTACTTAAGCCATACAACTTCACCATTGTAATCAATGCTATCATCTTATATCATGGTTGTTATAGTGCACACATATTTTACTGCATTATACGTTGAAATAATCCTCAAATTAGGCTACAATGTACATGTTGATAATCCTCAAAATTTACTATAATGAACCTACTAATCTTTGTCAAATTTTCTTACAGTGTACCTGTTAAAAAAAATTAAATTTTACTAGAAATTACCTACTTAAAATATGATCTGTTAGATTAAGGACCTGCCCGAAACGCTGTGCGTACTAGTGGCTCTACAAGATTGTAAAAACATCAATGCTATGTACTCTCATAAACCCAATGTACCTTCTTGTATATATATAAATAAAAAATAAATAAATATGCGTGCTTTGGGTGAGTAACCCAGCCTCACGAGTGTGTAGTCTTGAGTAAGTAACCCAGCCTCACGAGTGTGTAGTCTTGAGTAAGTAACCCAGCCTCACGAGTGTGTAGTCTTGAGTAAGTAACCCAGCCTCACGAGTGTGTAGTCCTGAGTAAGTAACCCAGCCTCACGAGTGTGTAGTCCTGAGTAAGTAACCCAGCCTCACGAGTGTGTAGTCCTGAGTAAGTAACCCAGCCTCACGAGTGTGTAGTCTTGAGTAAGTAACCCAGCCTCACGAGTGTGTAGTCTTGAGTAAGTAACCCAGCCTCACGAGTGTGTAGTCTTGAGTAAGTAACCCAGCCTCACGAGTGTGTAGTCCTGAATGAATAACTAACCTCTTGCCCTTGTCTCCTATCCCCCAGGCTTCCTCGGGGCTGGACAATGGAGGCTTCGTTGGGGACTACCCCGCCAGTGATCCCAGGAAAGAAGCCGCCATGGACAATGTCAGTGTTCCGTCAACCATTAACATTCTCGTTTACTGCTGATTTCTTCCTCCTTAGTTTATATGCAGTGTTCTTTATCGTTATATTTTATCCTTCCCTCAATTCCTTTTTATCCTCGTTCTCTTTCTCCTCATTTATATTTTTGCAGTTCACAAGTCTACGTAAATTTTAATATAATAAATTTTAGTCATATTAATTCACAGTTTGATCTTCGTATTACTTATTTTTCCTCTATTTCCTCTTTTTACTTACAAGTGGCGGCATATTTTTCGTTTTCATTTGTGACATCAAGTCCAACCACTTGGATTGGACGGTAGAGCGACGGTCTCGCTTCATGCAGATCAGCGTTCCATCCCCGACCGTCCAAGTGGTTGGGCACCATTCCTTTCCCCCGTCCCATCCCAAATCGCCAAAATGGCGCTTTCCCCCCTGATAGTTTCCTTCCCCCTTCACACACTAACGAGGGAATGGGGGGGGGGGTCCATTATATACTAATTAACTAACTATAACTCATACTGGCTGTAAATTGCTTAGTTTAGAGATTGCTGTGATCCAGTTTTTGTTCTTATATATCTATATATATACAAAAGTATGTCTGTCAGTTTATCCAAGTTTTTCCCGTAAAGTTTTAATAAAATTTTAGTGCTTAGTAATTTTCAATTTTCTGAAGGAGAGACGAGAGAGGAGGGAGGGAAGCAGAGAAAATGGGAGAGGGGAAAAAGAGAGGGGAAAAGAGCGGGAAAGAAAGATTGAGAGGGGAAAATCGTGAGAAAGGTGGTGGGAGATTAGGTGAGAGTGGGGGATAGCTAAGAGACAGAGGATGGGGGGAGTGGGGGAGACAGAGAGAAAGAGTTAGACCCGGGCACCGCCGGTTACGCCATCTAGCATACTATAAAAGACTTGATATATACGTAAAGCTACGTAACGATCTTCTCAAGACCTTAACTTGCTTATTTACATGAATTTTCGGGTCCCTGAGCCGAATTACCTGTGTAACCTCCTACACTGTGTGAAAGAGGTTACACACATGCGCCTGTGTAGGTTACACATGTGCCTGTGCAGGTTACACATGTGCCTGTGTAGGTTACACATGTGCCTGTGCAGGTTACACATGTGCCTGTGTAGGTTACACATGTGCCTGTGTAGGTTACACATGTGCCTGTGTAGGTTACACATGTGCCTGTGTAGGTTACACATGTGCCTGTGCAGGTTACACATGTGCCTGTGTAGGTTACACATGTGCCTGTGTAGGTTACACATGTGCCTGTGCAGGTTACACATGTGCCTGTGTAGGTTACACATGTGCCTGTGTAGGGTACACATGTGCCTGTGCAGGTTACATATGTGCCTGTGTAGGTTACACATGTGCCTGTGCAGGTTACACATGTGCCTGTGTAACCTCTTACACTACCGCCGGGAGTCGGTCGGCCGAGCGGACAGCACACTGGACTTGTGATCCTGTGGTCCCGGGTTCAATCCCGGGCGCCGGCGAGAAACAATGGGCAGTTTCTTTCACCCTATGCCCCTGTTAAGCAGTAAAATAGGTCACGGGCTGCTTCCTGGGGGTGGAGGCCTGGTCGAGGACCGGGCCGCGGGGACACTAAAAGCCCCGAAATCATCTCAAGATAACGTCAAGATAACCGCCCAAAGCATGGCTATATGGCGTCCGATTGCTCGTGGTGACCACTGACAACACAATAACTTAAACTAAACAAACCCCATTCAAGGGACTGCTCATTCCCTGCATGAATATTACCTGGTTGATACCTGGTTGATGGGGTTCTGGGAGTTCTTCTACTCCCCAAGCCCGGCCCGAGGCCAGGCTTGACTTGTGAGAGTTTGGTCCACCAGGACCAAAGCTGTTGCTTGGAGCGGCCCCCAGGCCCACATACCCACCACAGCCCGGTTGGTCCGGCACTCCTTGGAGGAATAAATCTAGTTTCCTCTTGAAAATGTCCACGGAATTGTCTTCCTGTGATACAATATATACATAATAAGATGTGTTTCTCTGTATGTATATACTTAATATATGTGAGTGCACAGGTGTGTGTGTGTGTGTGCACATAGGACAAGTAATTAAGCATATATAACGGATGTGTATACAGGGCGGCTCGGGCGTGGACAACCTGGCCTTCACAGACGGCTACCTCGCCTCCGTCGGCGCCTCAGGGGTCCCCCAGGACGCGGTCCTTCAGGTCAGTCTTCGGGCCACACGTCATCAATGTTTATTATTATTTTAATTGTGTGTTCTGACTATCATAGTTCCCCTCAAATGTCTTTGCTCCGTTTTCCTTTTTCCCCGCATATTTGCTTAATTTCCTAAGCAAATAATATATAAACGAGTCAATATATCAATATATGAACGGGTCTTCTCCCTCATACTAGACCACGTCTCCCCCTCTCATTCCTGAATGCGTATCCACAGAACCTGCCAGAGGAGGAGGAAGAGCGGGAACAGTGGGCTCACCCAATAGAGTTCCTCCTGTCGTGCATCGCCATGTCTGTGGGGCTCGGCAATGTGTGGCGCTTCCCTATGACGGCCTACGAGAACGGTGGCGGCGCCTTCCTCATCCCCTACCTCGTTATCCTCACTTTTATTGGCAGGGTCAGTTGCGTGTAGTTGGTATACAGGTGTCTGGGTGTATGAGTATTAGGGCATGCAGGTGTCTGAGTGTACAGGTGTCTGAGTGTACAGGTGTCTAAGTGTAATTTTAATTCTCGTTTGTAATAACCTTCCTGTTTTTATATATTATATTAACCGTTGTCAACATTGTCATGTTCTTCGTAAGTGTTGTTGTGAAGGTCAACACTCTTATATAACTCTGGGCCCACAGCCGCTGTACTTCATGGAGCTGGCGATGGGGCAGTTCTCATCGTACGGCAGTGTCAAGGTGTGGAAGATGGTCCCGGCGGTGAAAGGTGAGAAACATGGCCCCAGAAGGTGGAGTTTGTGGTGAGAGGTGAGAAACATGGCCCCAGAAGGTGGTGTTTGTGGTGAAAGGTGAGAAACATGGCCCCAGAAGGTGGTGCTTGTGGTGAGAGGTGAGAAACATATCTACAGAAGGTGGTGCTTGTGGTGAGAGGTGAGAAACATGGCCCCAGAAGGTGGTGCTTGTGGTGAGAGGTGAGAAACATGTCCCCAGAAGGTGGTGCTTGTGGTGAAAGGTGAGAAACATGTCCCCAGAAGGTGGTGCTTGTGGTGAAAGGTGAGAAACATGGTCCCAGAAGGTGGTGCTTCTGGTGAGAGGTGAGAAACATGGCCCCAGAGGGTGGTGCTTGTGGTGAAAGGTGAGAAACATGGCCCCAGAGGGTGGTGCTTGTGGTGAGAGGTGAGAAACATGGCCCCAGAAGGTGGTGCTTGTGGTGAAAGGTGAGAAACATGTCCCCAGAAGGTGGTGCTTGTGGTGAAAGGTGAGAAACATGGTCCCAGAAGGTGGTGCTTCTGGTGAGAGGTGAGAAACATGGCCCCAGAGGGTGGTGCTTGTGGTGAAAGGTGAGAAACATGGCCCCAGAAGGGGGTGCTTGTGGTGAGAGATGAGAAACATGGCCCCAGAGGTAGCAGGTGCCGGCTGCGAAAGGTGAGAAACATGGGCTTTGTTTTTGTGTCAAGTTTATCGAAATGAGTTAAATTGTCGTGTGAGGAAGGTGCTCTAATATGACTTTATCACGCCTGCATCTATACATGCAGGCGTGCATAGGCATCTATATCTTGCCCGGAACACTGTGCGTACTAGTGGCTTTAGGTATTGTATGTACTGGCTCTAGCTATAAATCCAACATTATGTTTTGCAACTAATCCTCTATGTATGTACTTTTACCTGAATAAACATTCGATTCGATTTGATTTGATATTGTAATACATTAAATAATGTATTAATAATGATCTTACTGTAAAAAAAATCTTACTATCATTAATCAGGCGTTATTATAATAATATTTTAACATACAGATCAAAAATTAAGAATTTACAAATCATATTAGAAAATACATTGTACTAATGGTTGCGGGTAGTGGATATATACAGCCACTGACCGAGGAACACTATAGAGGACCCACATTCTGCTAGAATTCTAGTGAGCATTCTGCTAGCTGCCAATTCTGCTAGAATTTACCTACTTTAAATTATCTGTTAGATTAAGGACCTGCCCGAAACGCTGCGCGTACTAGTGGCTTTACAAGATTGTAAATACTATGCTATGTATTCTCTCTAACCCAATGTACCTTCTTGTATATAAATAAATAAATAAATAAACATACCCAGGGGACCCATACTGCTTCTCGGGTATAAGACCTGTACGGTTAGGAGCACACACATATATACAGGACCAGGTCCCTTGTAAAGAGGTATAGAGTGAAGGTGTGACAATATAGACACAGCCCCGCTCCTGTGCCAGGTAGGTCCACTACGGGCTCACCATAGCCCGTGCTACTTGCCCCGCTCCTGTGCCAGGTAAGTCCACTACGGGCTCATCATAGCCCGTGCTACTTGGAACTATTTGTTCCCAGTAGGTGAATCTATAACAACAATATAGACAAGTGGTATGACAGGTGTGGGGTTCGGCCAGATGATCGCCACCTGGTCTGTGGTGACCTACTACTGCTCCATCATGGGCCTCACCGTGTTCTACTTCGTCATGTCCTTCAACAAGGTGCTCCCCTGGTCCGTCTGCGACTACGACCACTGGGCCGACGAGAACTGCGTCGACGCCGCCAGCAACGCCTCCTACAATAACCTCTCTCAATCCTCGTCGGAACAGTACTTCTAGTGAGTTAATATTGTTATTTGCTTAGCTAAACGAACTAGAGAGTTCAGGTCCTGAACCGATTATGTGCCTCTGTAATCCTTTACACCGCCGCCCACCGGCTGGGTATGGGGTGCATAATAAAGAAAGAAATTGAATTAATATCTGCTTTTATGATTACTGAACTTTTAGACACTTTATGAATATGTAAACTTGTAAAATAATGTTATAGTCTTTGATATATTACATATACATGGTCTTACCGACATTTCAACAGAGTTGCCAAACTTACTTTTCAAGTAGAGTATACAGTACTTGAAAGTTTGGGCCTAATCATCCTGGGCCGGACAGAAATGGTTGGGCACATTTCCTTTCACCTAATGCACCTGTTTACCTAGTAGTTAGTAGATCAATGCTTTCAATCAAAGCTTTCAGTGTGCTTTAATGTAATTTAATATATCTACTAATTCTCTCTCAAATTTCTTACATTATACCTGTTAACATTTTATAAATTTTGCTAGAAATTACCTACTTAATTACACACAGAGATCACACTAACGTGATGCATCAAATGAACAAAATCCACAAGGGCCGTGACGAGGATTCGAACCTGCGTCCGGGAGCTCCCTCTTCGCCCTTAATGATGTAAGGGCGAAGAGGGAGAACGGCCTATTGACATAGCTCGGGTGCAGGGGGGAGTTGTGTAAAATCCTGGTTTGTGCCTCGGAGAGGCTACGGGATCCAGTAAGTTCAGTAGGACTTCGGTTTCAACTCTTTTAACCCTGTCGTAGCTCAGTCGATTAAGGCAGTGTCTGGGATGCTCCCGGACGCAGGTTCGAATCCTCGTCACGGCCCTTGTGGATTTGTTCATTTACCTACTTAATATCATCTGTTAGATTAAGGACCTGTCCGAAACGCTGCGCGTACAAGAATGTAAACACATCATGCTATGTACTCTCATAAACCCAATGTACCTTCTTGTATATACATAATTACTCACGAGTTAGTCAGCTTGTTTTGATTGATTGATTGTTTCCGCCGGAGTCGGCTAGTTTATTGTGCACCCCATACTCATCCTGTGAGCGGTAGCGCAAAAAGCATTACAGAGGGCACAAAGGTCTGTATCAGACCTTATCTTAGATTATTACACAGCTTGTTGTGGGGTCACATCCTGGGCGGGGTCACTAACTCCACCTTCAGGGGCCTGGGGACCTCGATATAAGCTTAAAGTGTATGAATACACTCTGACTTGTTGATGTGACGACTTATATTGAATTTTGTAACTAGCTCATCAAGAGTGTAACTTGCTTAGCTAAATGAATTGTGGAGTTCAGACCCTGAGCCCATTATGTGCCTCTGTAACCCTTTCCTCTACCGCTCACAAGATGGGTATGGGGTGCATAATAAATGAACTAAACTAAAACTTCTTGCCCCCCGACAAAATGAATTATTATTATTATTATTATTATTATTATTATTATTATTATTATACCTTAAGTCATATTTATTCATATATTCTTTATTTATTATGATGGCAGTTAGTAAATAGAGTGCACTTATAAAGGAAAAGTGGTGGAGGACTTCTAATCAGGGATTCACGAGTTAATGTACAACAACACAGGGGTAAGGCTATGCATTGTCACACCTGCTTCAGCACACACACACACACGTACACACCTGCTTCAGCACACACACACGTACACACCTGCTTCAGCACACACACACGTACACACCTGCTTCAGCACACACACACGTACACACCTGCTTCAGCACACACACACGTACACACCTGCTTCAGCACACACACACGTACACACCTGCTTCAGCACACACACACGTACACACCTGCTTCAGTGGTTGTTTCAAAGCTTTGTGGGTGCTAGGAAGACGGGACACCACGAGCGTAGCTCTCCTCTGTAACTATACTTGGGTAATTACGTACACACCTGCTTCAGTACACACCTGATTCAGCCTCTCTATTCACTCACCTCTCTCACCACCCCTTCACTTCCTCTCACCACCCCTTCACTTCCTCTCACCATCCCCTCACTTCCTCTCACCACCCTTCACTTCCTCTCACCACCCTTCACTTCCTCTCACTCTCCCACAGTAACTATGTGCTGCACGTAGCAGACAACATCGATAATGGTCTGGGTGTCCCTGATTGGCGGTTGACTCTGTGTCTGCTCTTCTCCTGGGTGGTGCTCTTCTTCACGCTGGCCAAGGGCGTCCAGTCATCAGGCAAGGTCAGTATCTGGCCAAGGGCGCCCTCCAGTCATCAGGCAAGGTCAGTATCTGGCCAAGGGCGCCCTCCAGTCATCAGGCAAGGTCAGTATCTGACCAAGGGCGCCCTCCAGTCATCAGGCAAGGTCAGTATCTGGCCAAGGGCGCCCTCCAGTCATCAGGCAAGGTCAGTATCTGGCCAAGGGCGTCCTGCAGTCATCAGGCAAGGTCAGTATCTGACCAAGGGCGCCCTCCAGTCATCAGGCAAGGTCAGTATCTGACCAAGGGCGCCCTCCAGTCATCAGGCAAGGTCAGTATCTGGCCAAGGGCGTCCTGCAGTCATCAGGCAAGGTCAGTATCTGGCCAAGGGCGTCCTGCAGTCATCAGGCAAGGTCAGTATCTGACCAAGGGCGCCCTCCAGTCATCAGGCAAGGTCAGTATCTGGCCAAGGGCGCCCTCCAGTTATCAGGCAAGGTCAGTATCTGGCCAAGGGCGCCCTCCAGTCATCAGGCAAGGTCAGTCACCAAGCCATCCCAATGACTTCTGTTAAACAGAAGTCATCCAGATGGCTTCTGTTTAACAATGTCCAAATGCATCCAAATACTCTTAAAACACTTAGATTTATTGACATTGTCCTCAACTGCAGCAACAGTCTATATTGTGACGTTAATGTTTCACTAACGTCTTCACTACTGTTTTGCTGTATTTGTTATACACCTCAATGCATAATGTTGTGGTGTTGAATTGTGTGTGTTGCATCATTGCTTCATTCTGATCTGTGTTGCAGGTGGCATACTTCACAGCCTTGTTTCCCTACGTGGTGTTGTTCACCTTGCTGGGTCGGGGAGCCTCGTTGCCTGGGGCCGTCAACGGTATCCTCTACTTCATCGTGCCTCAGTGGGAGAAACTTCTTGACCCCAACGTGAGTAATACACTCGGGTTCGTTCTGACAGGTGTGATAACTGCGTCATAACTGATAACATTGTGGGGTAACCCCCTGCAGGTGTGATAAGTGCATCATAACTGATAACACTCTGGGGAAATCCTGCAGGTATGGTACGCCGCCGTCACACAGTCATTCTTCAGCCTCTCCGTCGGCTTCGGCGCCATCATCAACTTTGCTTCTTTCAATAAATTTAACCACAATGTGTACAGGTAATGGTCTGTAATTATTGTACTAAAGTGTAATATATTAGTGTTCCCACGTTGGGCAATATATAATTCTTATTAAGCCAATTGGGAACGTTTGTCGATTCTCGGAAGCCAGGAATATTTAGCCTTTAAACCTATCTTGAGATGATTACGGGGCTTAGCGTCCCCGCGGCCCGGTCCTCGACCAGGCCTCCTAAGTAAGGTCCTCTTGGTCCTCGACTAGGCCGATCTAAAGTAAACTTCAAATTCAAAAACTTTATTCGGTGACTTATGCCTTTGTAGTGTACAGATGAAAGGTACTGTGACCTTCCCAGTAGCAAAGGCACCTTACTCATCTGTAGGCCGGCTACTGTTGATCATTAGTAGCCAACTGAGCTACGTAGTGTTCTTTGGTCCATTAGTATTAGTATATATTATTATTTTTGTTGTTATTGCTATTATCATCATTTTTATTAACCTGAAGTTGAACTCTCGACAATTATCAGCCAAGAGCTGATAATCATGTCAAGAGCTTTCATTATTAATCTGGTTATTATCTTGAAAATAGTTGTAGTTTTGTCTATATGAAGAGCGCATAGCGTAATATTTAAAGGCTCACGTTTGAAGATACGTGAAGGAGTGTCCTGCGTGTTGACAGGGATGCGTGGATTATTAGCCTGGTCGACACCTTGACGTCCCTGTTGGCGGGCTTTACCATCTTCTCCATCCTGGGCAACCTGGCGTACCAGCTCGACACAGACGTCAAGAACGTGGTGCGGGGCGGCTCTGGCCTCGCCTTTATCTCCTACCCGGATGCCCTGGCCAAATTCACCTGGGCTCCGCAGGTAATATTATTCGATACTAGTGGCCTCGATAGGAATTGGAAGCCGGCGGTTTGTCAAATGTTTTGTCTCATTATTCCTGAGGACGTTTTCCAGCTGGATTTATTTATTTATTTATATATATACAAGAAGGTAC
Source organism: Procambarus clarkii (assembly GCF_040958095.1). Classification (NCBI taxonomy): domain Eukaryota; kingdom Metazoa; phylum Arthropoda; class Malacostraca; order Decapoda; family Cambaridae; genus Procambarus; species Procambarus clarkii. The sequence continues at coordinate 15,158,180 of NC_091156.1, forward strand.
ATTGGGTTTGTGAGAATACATTGGATAGTACAGTATTTACATTCTTGTAAAGCCACTAGTACGCACAGCGTTTCGGGCAGGTCCTTAATCTAGCAGATAATTTTAAGTAGGTAATTTCAATCAGAATTGATAAATGATAAAGATACATTACAAGAGAAAAATGAGATGAGAGAGATAAGTAGGTATATTAAAGCACATTGTTATATTAAAGCTCTGATTGATTACATTGACAGCTTGATTAGTAATTTAAACAAGGTTAATAGACACCATACAGCAGATTGACAGCACATATAAGACAGCAATGATCACAATGGTAAAGATGTTCAGAATGGGTACATAAAGATTGGGAGACTGGGTAGCAAAAGATACAGATAAACAAGATTTATAAACACCATACAATAGAATGGCAGCACATATAAGAAAACAGCAATGATCACAATGGTAAAGATGATGGATTTTGAACTGGAGTGTTGTTTTGGCATTTAGGGCCTCGGCCTCGGCTCCCCACAAGCACTGTTAGTCGAGTACTAATCCCCAGCAAGAGTCACCACACACACACCGCCAGAACAGGCGGCAAGAACAGAGACACCAGACAAGACAGAGCTCGCACAAGGACAACAAGGACCAGCGGGTACTGTAAGTTATAAAAGCTAATGTCAGAAATAATCAAACAATAATTACACCCATTGAGATGTTATTAAAAAAATTGATGCCCCCTCTATAATCCGTTTGTAATCTCATACTTGTGCTTGCGGAGGTTGAGCTTCGGCTCTTTGGTCCCGCCTATCAACTGTCAATCAACTTGTGTACAGGTTCCTGAACTTACTGGGCTCTTTCGTACCAACATTTTAAACTGTGTACAGAGTCTGCCTCCTTTGTGCTACCCCTCACAGGCTAGTATGGAATGCCCAATAAACTAACCATTGCTGGTGGTACATGTGTACATGTATATATATAACATTAATAATTGTGTAACTAGCGTGAAAATTTTTTATTTGCTTAGCTAAACGAACTAGAGGGTTCAGTTCCTGAACCGATTATGTGCCTCTGTAACCCTTTACACCACCGCCCACGGGATTAATATGGGGTGCATAATAAAGACAAATTAAATTGAATTGGTGGCAACAATATAAGAGTAATTTGTTCAGTATTTGAAAGGTCTTGATGTGATCAGCCTGACTGTCCTGCCCAACTTACAACGAGAGTTGACAGTTCTGGGGGACCTTTTATGCCATTCTGCGCTGAAACTATTCCAATGCAATTAACATTATATAAATATATTATATATAGCTCGTTGAATGTCAGTTAATTATTGTACAGCTGTTTGCGGTGCTGTTCTTCCTGATGCTGTTCACGTTGGGTGTGGGGTCAGCAGCTGGTCTCACTGGCAACATCATCACCATCATCTGTGAACAGTTCCCGGCTATTCCTAAATTCTATGTCACAGTCATCATCTGCATCAGTGGTTTCCTCATCGGACTTGTTTATGTCACACCTGTAAGTCTATATTGTCTAGTTTTTAATCCTATATACCAGTTAATTATATTTTAATCAGTTGTAAACATTTTTAATTTGATTAACAAGCCTACGGTACAAACCAATATCCCTAATATAGAACTAGGGATCTAATTCTATATGATGGACTTGAATGTATTTATTTATATATATACAAGAAGGTACATTGGGTTTGTGAGAATACATAGCATAGTACAGTAATTGCACTCTTGTAAAGCCACTAGTACGCGCAGCGTTTCGGGCAGGTCCTTAATCTAACAGATAATTTTAAGTGGGTAAATTCTATCAGAATTAATAAAATGATAACAAATACATTGCAAGAAAAAAAATATGAGAGAGATTAGTAAGTATATTAAAGTACATTGGTATATTGAAGCTCTGATTGATTACATTGACAGCTTGATTGGTAATTTAAACAAGATTAATAGACACCATACAGCAGATTGACAGAATAGGTCAATCAGAATAGGTCAATAGGTCAGAATTGACAGAATAGGCAGATTGAATATAGGTCAAGCACTGACTACAGTATAGTTATGAGTCGTGAGGTATAGTGGGTTAGTGAACTCGGGTCATAATCAAAATGTTCCGTATATGATTCCCATATTTAGGAGGCCTGGTCGACGACCGGGCCGCGGGGACGCTAAGCCCCGGAAGCACCTCAAGGTAACCATATAGTGAGACAGAACGTTTGCAAAACGTTTCCTTTCACCTGTTGCCTCTGCTCACCTTGCAGTAAATAGGTATACCTGAAAGTTAAGCAGCTGGTGTGGGAATCGCATCCTGGGAAGATCAGTAGTTGGCGTAGGCTGGGAATCTCCTCAAGTAATTACACTAGTCTACAGCAAAAATGCTTCTGAAACAAATGAAGTTGTAGTGGTTCACATATCCACCAAACAAGAGGTAAGCAAATGCAAGCCACTGATTATAATACAGTATTCTGTATCTATACAAACCTTAGGCGGGAGCAAAAGGGCGTCAGTCAGTTGTCCTCAAGCTAGAGGAGGAGCAGGCAGGATGTATCCATCCTCCTGTTTGACATAGGCCTAGGCCTAAGGTCTAGTCTTCAGTGCGCCAAGTAAGTCAGCTACAGAGGCACTAAGTGTGCACCGCCCCTCCTACCAACTGTGGTAGGCCCTAGACGTGTGGATTGGCCAGAAATTAAGGCAGCAATTGTTAATGTGGCAATATCGAGGCCTGCTGAGGGGGGAGTTGTGAGGTAGTTTGGGCCGCCTCGCGGTACCTGAAGCCTGGGGCTCCACGCGCGTGAAAAATAGCCTTTGTGCCCTCCCTACCCAAGGTCGTGATCTGTGTGCGCGACTAGTGTGTTTACACAAGAGACTGCCAGGGCACACCATAGAGTGCCCCTACACTACGTGTGAGTGTAAACCTTGTGCCTTGTAGGTGTCTATATGTACATGTGTGTGTACGTAGGGCAGAGTGCAGTGTTGAAGACATACCACCCAACAACACATGAAGTGAGCCGCAGCAAATAGATGGTTGTTGACACGAGAAGTAAGACTTTGAGACAACAACAAGTGACCATGGCTGGTGTACCCGGGAACCATAACAGCCCCCATCCCCGCCAGGGGCCCCTGGGTGATGGTCCACACCCGGGGCCCTCCGGTCGGGATCCCAGCCCTGGGCCCTCCAACAGTACTGATACAGGAGACTCTACAACAGACGATGAAGGTTTCAGCCTAGTCCAAAGTAGAAGTAGCAAGAAACGGGATAAGTCACGGCGACAGGATGAGCAGCAACAGCAACCTCAGCAACAACAACAACAACGACGACGACACGACGAAGACAGTGAGTGGCACACTCTAATCTTCCCTGCAGGGGTAATGACAGCAGCAGAGAAGTTCAGATGGATTATTGAGGCCGCCCGCGCCCACAGAGAAGTTTATCGTATAGACAGCAGGTGTGTAGGTGGCAATGTTAGTGCACGGGTGCAGGGGCACAGAGCCCTGAAGTTCTTCACAGAGAACAGCCTCGAGTATCAAGGTAAGAATGTCCAATTGTTAGAAGCAAACCAACAGACAAGACAAACTAAAATTATAGTTAAGAACTATAGCATTCATGTTGACGTGGAATATCTCAGGGACTATAAAGAGATTGTTTGGGTCGAGCGCAACACTGGACCAGGGGGACTGCTCAAAAATCAAGCAATTGCTATGTGGAAGGGAGAGCTGCCCCAAGTCATTAAAATACCAGGCATGAGGGCGTGCAAAGTGGAGAGGTATATTGGCAGCCCGTCCTTGTGTGGCAACTGTCAACGGTGGGATCACAGAACGTGGCAATGTGATCGCCCAATTAGGTGTGGGTGTTGCAGTGGCTCTCACGACACCAAGCAGTGTCTGGACAAGCTTAAACAGGGTGGGGGTGGCGGGGTAATACCTAAATGTGTCAACTGCAAGCAGGCCCACCATGCCTGGAACAGGTATTGCAGCAAGAGGCCTGACTGGCAGGGCTTGAGAAGGACGCCGACGCAGACAGCAGGTGGACCAGTGAACAGGGGCGGGAATGGCTCCGTGAACAGTACCACAGCAAGCCAGGGTCCAGCCTCCAGTAGGCAGACACCAGCCTGGGGTAGTGGTGGAGTGACCCACCACCACCCCGCACAGGCCCAACCAGACCCCATTTCTCTCACAAACCCACTTACCTCAACCCCGCTCACTAACCCCAACCTTATCTCCCACACTAACCCCAACCCTACCCCACCCAACAACACCATTCCTGCCTCATCACCCATACCTCCTAACGCCTCCCAGTCAACCAGCCCTTCCGCCTCTCAGGCGACCCTCCCTTCCCCCCACCCTACCACTCCCCCTCCCCACTCACCAGTCAACACCTCACTGGGTCCAGATAAAACAATGCCGCCCGATATGGAAGCAATGATTACCCACATTATAAAAAATCACCCACTCATGCAAGAACTAATAAGCAAGCAAAATAAACTTGAGAATACCCTATGTACAATCCAGAAGACCCAGGAGGCCATACTTCACATTCTGCAGGGCCTGAAGTTGCCTCAGGCGAGTTCAGCAGGTTGCAACTTGGTGCATGGGGATGCAACACGAGCCACGGCACATAACAGCAAACTCAGTGCTACCCAAGTGAACTCAGTGCGACCCAGTGAACACACCACCACCAGTGAACACAACACCACCAGTGAACACAACACCACCAACAACACCACCAGTGAACACAACACCACCAACAGCACCACCAGTGAACACAACACCACCAACAGCACCACCAGTGAACACAACACCACCAGTGAACACAACAGCACCACCAGTGAACACAACGACACGTACTAGTGTACACAACACCACAGGCACCCATACAAACAGTACCACCAGCACATGACGGTGGTGCAACACCACATACAACACCACCAGTGAACACACTCTCACCAGCAACAACACCACACACAGTACATCTGATGACCAACACCTCCACAATGGATAACCACGCTGAAGAAAGTCTCACTATCCTACAATGGAACTGCAATGGCGTTCGCAATAGAATTAATGACATCATACAATACGCTCGTGAACACCAAACTGACGTCATAGTGCTACAGGAGACAATGGTAGGTGATGACTTCAACCCAAGGTTCAGCGGTTATCGCAAGTTCTCCCTGCCACATGGGGAAAGAAAACGGGGTCTCATCACTTTTGTAAATAACAACATTCCCGCACAGATTATTGATGACCTGCACATGGGGGATGAGTTTGAATCACTGGGAGTAACCCTTTACTTAAACAATAATGCCCTACATATAATCAACCTATATGTGCCACAGAGTAAACTTGACCTTGACACACTGCCTGAGTTTGTTAATGAAGAACCTACCCTGCTGGTTGGTGACCTGAATGCCAGACACCCACACTTTGGTGCCAACTGTCATCAGCCCAATGTCAATGGACGGAAACTGTCACTCTTTGTCAGGGGAAGTGAAAACCTTAGGGTCCTGGGTGATGAACAGCCAACTCACCTCAGAGGAGGAAGATTAGATTATGCTCTCCTGCTGAATGCACAGGACACGGATGCCAGTACACACATTGTGCACAGTTTATGTAGTGACCATTGGGCACTGATTACCACCGTCGACATGAGCAAGAGAAGGAAAGAGACAAATAAAAGAAAAAGGTTATCACTCGGACCAGATATGAGGCCGCACTTCATAAACAGGATGAGTGACTGGTTCACGGAATACCAAATCCCAGAAGACATTAACACATTTGTTGATGACCTTAACCACCACATTGAGAGCTGTCTAAGAGTTCCGCGCCGTACGCCTGGGCGAAGTAACCCTCAGAGGAAGAAAATAAAATGGTATGAGAATGATTACATAAAGATGCTTAACGCAAATGTGCGAGACATGAGTAGAGAGTACCGGAGACATCCCACTGAAAGTAACCAAGAGTTGTTTAAAACTGTGTGTCAAGTAGCCAGGGAAGAGAAGATTAAAGAGCGGGAAAGACAATGGCTTGAGTTCACTAGCTCTATTGGACGGGAAACATCTGCAAGACAAGTGTGGGCAAAAATTCAGATAGCTAAGGGGGGCAGAGCCCGGCCTGCGGCTCACAAAGACCCCCAGGGTAAGGCTGAGGAACTAATTCACAAGTGGAGTGATGCAGCATCCTCCTCCTCCCTCCCTGCAGAAATCAGCAGGGAACAGCTCCTGCGACATGATGACAGAAGAATTAGGATAACAAGAGCACTGTCTAGTGATGACGAATATGGGGAACCAATCACAGCCCAAGAAGTAAGGGGCGCTATGAAAAAGGGTAAAAGTACAGCACCTGGTGAAGATGGCGTCACCTACGACATACTCAATGCACTGTGTGAAGTGTCTGGGAATCCACTACTCCACCTGTTTAACAAGTCATTCCTAAGTGGAGTGTTGCCCACACAATGGAAACACGCAATAATTATTCCCATACCGAAGCCTAATGACCCTGGTAATTACAGACCTATCAGCCTCGTGTCATGCACTTGCAAGATGCTTGAAAGGATCATCCTAAACCGACTGTTGCACAAAATAGGCAGGTTAGGGGAGGGGGTCAATGGATTTGTTAAAGGACGGAGCACAGCAAATTGTATAGTTAATTACTTGGCTAATGACACGGCTAGGTACTCTGTATTTGTTGACATCAAAGGAGCCTTCGACAAAGCACAGGGGATTGCGATCCTGGACGAGCTTGCATGCATGGGTGTCAAGGGGAGACTCATGAAATGGGTTGAAGACTACCTCACAGGAAGGAAAGCCAAGGTTTGCTTCAATGGAGCAGTCTCCAGAACAATGAATATGGAACTCGGGACCCCCCAAGGCGGAGTCTTAAGCCCTACACTATTCAATGTACTTATGAACGCCATTGCAAATATTGATTTTCCGGAAGGAACACAACAAGTGGGATATGCAGATGATGTCCTAATACAAGCTCCCACCTTGGGAAAAATTGAACAGTCCATTGAACTCCTCGGAAGGAAATGTATTGAGCTCGGTTTCACTCTCTCCACAAACAAGACGAAGGCATACTCCCATCACAAGCGGAGAGCAAATGAAGAACTGCAAATTAATGGTGTAACACTTGAATGGGTTGACCACTATCGGTACCTTGGCGTCACTGTCGGCTCTAACAAGGGAAAGAAAGAGGAGCTCAACCAACTCATAGGAACATGCAAAAGTCGACTCAGGGCACTGAAAGCTATGACCTGGAATGGACATGGAGCCTCTATTGCCGTGCTCAAAATGATGTACACAGCCTATGTGCGCTCCGTCATAGACTATGCCGCACCAGTACTGTGCACCTACTCCCAAAGCGATATGAAAAGGCTTGAAAGCATTCAAAATGAAGCCATGACAATCATTCTTGGAGTCCCAAGAACTGCCAAAACGTCTAATCTACGAGAGGAGTTGTCCCTTCCCAGTATTAAAAGCAGAATTCAGGAGCTGAATGCTAAGCTTGCAATTAAGATAGCCAGAGATCCCCATTACAATGATATTGCCAAGAAAAAACTGAGCTCTGTGCTACTTTCAGGGGGAAACAGGAGAAGCAAAAAATGGCATCACAGAGCAGTCTGCTACCTTGAAGAGCTTCACCTGCTTGAGCAAGCCCGTGAGCTCCTGCCTGTAGAGAGGTTACCTCCCTGGGAGGATGACTCATGCAAGATCATCATCAATGAAATGGCAATGAAAAAATCCAACATGATACCACAAGAAATGAGGCACAAGTATCTCGAGGACATTTATAAAGAAGCCGGAGATGAATTAGATCAAATCTACACTGACGGGTCATCTAATCCTATCAATGGCAGGGCTGGTGCAGCATACACGGTAATCAAGGATAATACCTTCCAACGCAGAAATGAAGAAAAAGCACGTATTGAGAACTATGCCTCTTCAACGCAAGCAGAGCTAACTGCCATTGTTATGGCGTTAAGGTTTCTTGAACGGAACACTAATGGTGCAGTGATTTGCACCGATTCAAAAGCAGCACTGCAAAGCCTAAGTAAAAATCAGACAGAAAATCTTGCAATAGTCGCTGAAATCAAGAGAGCTGTGAGAGTACTTACCAACCAGGGAAGAGTCATCAAGTTTCTGTGGATCCCCTCCCATGTTGGAATATGTGGGAATGAACGAGCAGATGTGCTGGCTGCTGAAGGCGCTGAAGGAGACCATATTGAATACTTCATACCCAAGACTCAACTACAAATTAGAGGTATTATCAGGCAACATCACCGTGACAAGGTAACTGAGGAAAGGAGGATAGAAGCACAAACCAGTGAATCTGTACGATGGTACAACATGGTTGCAGCTGGCAATCCCAATCAGTATGGCCGAAGAGGAGGACGACGAGGGAGAGAATCTGTAATAGCGAGAATCCGTCTTGGATACAAATATCCATGGAGATTTGGAATGGAAACAACAGTTGATCAGCGAAGTTGCAGCATCTGTGGTGAGAGTGATGGACACCGCCTTGACCACTATCTACGTGAATGTGAACACCTGAGAGATATTAGGAATAACTGTAGAATAATAAACCCCACATTGTTTGAGTTAGGAAAACACTTTTTGTCAAATGTTGATACTGTTCTTAAAAGATTTCCCAATTTTGCACCCGCAAGATAACGTAAGCTTTTAAGGGTTGATAAATGTTAATCTTCTTGTTTGAGGAGCTGTTCACTTGAGACAGTTAAGCAAGTCCCAGCTGTGTCTGGGTACAAGTGACAGGATGAACAACCCAGCGGGTTTTCTTCCTATTGGGGAGTGTTGTACATTCTGCTATGGCGGTATGTTCACTCACAAGATGAGTGGCGCTGCCCAATAAACTCGCCCCTCGGGGCAAAATTAAAAAAAAATTAAGGGCGTCAGTCCACGTGCTAACATTCTCGTAAGGCGCACCGGGACGGTTATCTCCAGTCACCTCCTCCGCCATTTTCTCTGGTCATCGTATTGGTAAGGGGTTACTACAGTATTATCACTTGCCTCGTCTATCCCAGCATGAAAGGTCACATAATCCTGCATAAAGGGGCGCAGGGTGCAGTCGCACCTCCATAGATCTCAAGTATCAGCTCTTGATACTGGTAATGGCTCAAAAGGGCCACCACTTACGGGCTATTCATGCCCCTGCCACCTTTTGGGGGCAGGGGCATGAATCTTCATCAATCATCAATTAAACTGCAACCTGGCGACCAAGCGTCCTGCGGGCCCTAAACTGCGAGCCACCATGAAGACCCCAGCCATCCACAGATCTCCACTATCAGCTATTGGTACTGGTAATGGCTCCAAAAGAACCTCCACTTACGGGCTATCCATGCTCGTGCCACATTTTTGGTGGCTAAATCTTTATCAATCTTGTACCCCCCCCCCCCCCCCCAATTACAGCCCCGCTCCTGTAAGTCCACTACCAGCTCACTACAGCGCTACTTGGACCGTTTTGTTCAGAGTAGCTGAATCTAAAACAACAACTTGTAACAAACACAAGCCAATCACAACAACAGTGGGAAAAGCTTTAAGTAGCACAAAACAATGCTATCAGAGCTGCCCTGGGAGCACTTATGTGGACCTGGCTTAAAACTTGAAAGACTGGAAACGGGTTTGCCTTCTCCAAGAAAGAATATCTCAAAAAACAACTACGATTATCAGTAAGATTATTGTCCCGTCTCAATTTAAGAAAACATAAGAAAATTATCAAATAAATTTGAGGAAATCGGAAGAATGCAAACAGGAACTATAGCAGATCCAGGGTTTTATTACAATGTTTCTTGTCAATTACTCGTCTTTTTCAAACAAATATGTATTAGCAGCAGACAAAATAGGGATTTTTTTAATAGAACTATAAAGTAAAATAATGTAAGTTATAAAGTAGAACCGTAAATGAACATGGATTTTACATAAGTGGGCACAGCAGAGATGTACTGTGCATGCGTAAGTGATGTGAAGAAATTCCAAAGGTATTAAGAAATGGAAGACAGGTTAAACTACGGCCTCACTTCTCAAGGAGCTGTTCTGGGATGATGAATGTACACTACTAGGTAACAAGATGAGTGAGGAACGCATGAGGCGGGTAAGGGCGTGAGGGTTAAGGTTGATCACCGTGCAAGTAAGCATGTAATTGGCTGAAGTTATAAAAAGACATAAGAATGGCATGGGGTGGGGAGATGGGGAGGCTGCCTACGGGAGCTTCCTTCCCCCTCCGAATGGTGGGGGAAGGAAGCTCAAAAGTAGCACGAGGCTTTGGGGCAGGAGGCACCTGCCCCAAAAGAGCGGATGGGGCAGGTGTAAAGACAGGTGTCAGGAAAGGGAGGGAGGGGGAGCGGAAGAGTGACACCCGTCTCTATGTCAACACTAAATCATTTTTATTTTTGTAAATCATGATATGAATATCTGTGTAATACAATATTCTTATCTCCAGGGCGGCCAATGGATACTAGACTTGGTGGATTTCTTCGGTGGTGGATTTATCATCTACATCCTGGTCATCGTGGAAACCATAGCTGTCAACCACATATATGGTAGCTTTACATTTTTTACAGAAAGTTAATGGACTTTCCTATATCTCAAACCTTAATACTATTCAGGTTATATTGTGATTAATTTGCAGTTACACTTTTTACATTAGATGTTATGCTGGACACAGAACATTAATTTACTTTCAAATTTTTTAACACCATACTAGGTTACTCAAATTTCATGCGAGACCTGAAGTTCATGATGAATATAAATCTTGGGATCTATTGGAAGTTTTGCTGGGTATTCTTCATCCCAGTCAGCCTGTCTGCCATCCTCGTCTACAGTCTCGTGGACTTCAAGCTTCCTACATTTGATAATAAAGACTATCCAGTTATAGCCTATGGTGAGTTGTTTACCTCTATGCTTTCATGCGTTACACACATGCTTCCAAATTTCCAGGGATGTATGGATATTCAGTCCTACTGGTAGTCTTCACATGTATGAATTATAGTAGTTACTGGGTTTAGCTCCTTAAATCTGGCTCCCTGAAATATACCATATATAGGTATACATCACTGATAGTATACCATCTAATGGGTCGCATCAGCCACAGATTTCTATCTGGCCTTCCGGGGACCACGAACCAGAACCTGCCCCCCCCCCCCTCCCTCCTTGTTGGCAAACCGAGCAAGCCTCCCGTCCTCAATACCCCATCAAAGGGGCGACCGAGGAAAGGGCCAGTGCAAACCCTGTGAGCCCGCCTTCCAAACAACGAACATGGCGTTGATCAGACGAAGAAGAACCGGCTGTAGGAATCGCATGCGATCCAGCATGTGGTTAAACGACCCCCCCTCCCTCCACACACACACACATACACACACACACACCCTCGTAGGGGCCTCGTAGCCTGGTGGATAGCGCGCAGGATTCGTAATTCTGTGGCGCGGGTTCGATTCCCGCACGAGGCAGAAACAAATGGGCAAAGTTTCTTTCACCCTGAATGCCCCTGTTACCTAGCAGTAAATAGGTACCTGGGAGTTAGTCAGCTGTCACGGGCTGCTTCCTGGGGTGTGTGTGTGTGTGGTGTGGAGAGAAAAAAAAAAAAAAAAATAGTAGTTAGTAATCAGTTGATTGACAGTTGAGAGGCGGGCCGAAAGAGCAAAGCTCAACCCCCGTAAAAACACAACTAGTAAACACACACACACACACACACACACACACACACACACACACACACACACACACACACACACACACACACACACACACACACACACACACACACAATAACACAGAAACAGGCTGACTAGCAGTGCCCACAGATGACAGGAACTAGGAAACAATGTCCTCTGGAAATAGGTGCGAAGAAAATGAAGCTGAGATGAGAGCAAGGGTCCCACGCCGAGTCCAAGGACTGAGCCAGCATGGCCTGCCAACACGCGAGGTGAGAGGCAAAAAAATGAGGCCACCTCCTCCCAAAGGATCGAAGCATACAGCTTGAGGAGGGCCACCGATCCAACTGCAGCAGAGACTAAAACCCCTGCAAGAGGAACCTCGCCGAGTACCTCAACATCCTCTGTGAGCTAATTGGAATGCAGCTCAAAGACGCTCAAGAAGAACACAGCAGAACCCAAGTGTGAGAGTGAGCATGAAGGTTGTTTGGAACCAACATAGCCGACAACTGATGGATTGGAGCATGCAGCTACATGAAACCTACATCACAAGAGAGAGCAAGAGCAAAAAGGCAGGCACCAAGAGGCTCAAAAGAGCCCCCCCCCCCTCCCTGGAAACACCTGCAACATAGGAGACACCTCCTGCCGCTAAAGCATTGGGGAACGACAGAAACTGTACCAAGCTCTAAAGAACAGCCTGCCAGCCAGGATGACTCCGGAAACCTTGTTCCAGTCATCCAAAAAAAAAAAAAAACTTCACCCAAAAAAAGGAAAAGAAAAACCGAAGTCAAAAAAGGCTGGGTTCATCACCGAGGTATGCAAAAAGGGCCTTCCAAGCTGTCGCCAGGGAAAATCGAGAGGTAAGAAACCTCCAGACGGGTGAAACCAAAGAACCTAAAGGCATTTGGAAACGGTACCCAAAGGCCCAACTCCAACTTCCAGCAAACCCCGGGAGCCGCAGAAGAGGGCACCAGAGACAGAAATGCTAAGTCCAAGGAAGAAGCCTCAGAAGAGGGGGGGGGGGCAGCTGGAAAGATCCAGACGCCTTGGCAGGATCAGTAGACTTATTTACTCTATGACCAATTCATAAGGGGGTAAACCCTAGATCTGCCCCAGGCTTCATCCCGAGCTAAACCCTGCCTTGATTCTTGAAACCCTCAGATTTCAAGGGTCCCGAAGCAGGGAGGGTAGAAGGGCGAGCCACACCCACCAGGAAAGAAAGAGGAGGTACAGATGGAACCACGATTGAGTTAACCAACACTTCCAAATCTGAGTCTATAAACACTAAGTGGGGCAAATCCGGGGCATCCAACTGGGCACATAACCTGCACAACCAACTAGGCACACAACCACACTACACAGAAAAACAAATGTAAATCAGCTGCTGCCAGATACCCTTGATCATCATCAGGAAGGTGGGTAAGGAAAGCAACGTGTGGGGAATAAGTCCCACACGACTTGGGGTTGAAGGTGTCACCGACTCAACAGGAAGCATGGTGGAGGTAAAAAGAATGAATGTCTCCTGGTGTCACAGACAACGGTCAATCCTAAAATTCACACAAAGCGAGAGCGGGCTTGGCAGAGGTATCCATAGTACCACTGAACACACGGGTTTTTCAGGGCCTGTAGGGTGTGTTCCCTGCAGGTATGTCCAGGCACTGGGAATGCTATGCCAGCAACTGGGGAAATATTAGGATTAAGGACTGGCCCAAAGTGCTATGCCTGCTAGTGGCTGTACAAGAATGTAAGAACTCTTGTATATATTGTGACATGATCTGGAATAGAGAATTATTCAGGCAGGTGTTGTGCCAAATGCACATTAATAGAAAGAGAGAAAACAAAAGAAAATAAATCTGCTTGAGTCCTCTACAGTGTAGTAATTGTTGGCAAAAACCAAGAGAATAAACAAAAGAAGAAAAATCTGCTTGAGTCCTCTACAGTGTAGCAATTGTTGGCAAAAACCAAGAGAATAAAGACTTTAAACATTTAATATAAAAAAAAAATTACTATCATTTTACACAAAATGATAAGTAACAATTAATGAAAACAAAACCCCTTATCCACTTGGCTTAAACACAATCAAAAGAAATAAATATATGTGAATTTTACGTTAATAACAAAGGTAAAGGTGATACTTTATACAAAATGCTATGTGCGTCTACCGTCACCCGTAGGCGAGGATAGATGCTGAAGCAGTGAGCACTAGAAGGATAATCTGCTGTGCTGGATGCTGGCAAGTGTATATATACGGGGTGTGACGTTATATTGGCACGAATGTTGGAGTTGTAGAAGAGAATCCGGCAAGATAACAACCATCATGATAGTTTGTCTGGCGTCTGGTGAGCTGGTTAGACGGCAGGTGTGCTATCTCTTGTGGAAGGTAGAGAGGAGGAGGAGAGGGGGGCGTGTCTAGACAATACGTTTGGCACATGTTGTTGTTGATGTTGAGTCTTGATGTTGTAGCATGCAGATATGTAGGTGGTAAGGAACAGGCAGAATCTACTACTATGCAGGAGATAACTGTGACAATATAAATAAATAAAAACAAACAATTATACAGTTGAATAGGCACCCTTGGAAACCCAACACTAATAGAAAGGGCAAGAGACCAAAAGGGAATGATTCACACACAGACTAGGTAAGAACCTAATAGAGGCATGATCAGTACAAATAAAACCTAAAAGTGGAATGTAGCACATATGAAACTTAAAACCTTGGAAAGGACCAAAGAATAAACACAAGGACTGCAATTCTCAAGGCATCAGCCTGTAGAATGAGTAAACAATGGAAAATCATATACCTAACCAAGTACAGTATATAAATCTGAAAGACTACCTCGGCACGCCAGCAAGGTTGCGCAAACCACAGTGTGCCCTACCAGCCAAAAACACCCCATAATCAAGGAAATACAGATAGTCCAAGACAACAGGTTTACCTAAAAGCACGAGTCAACATAAACAATGAGACCCCCCATAAGGAGTGAATCCCGAGCACTCCAGGAAAAATAACTCCTGACAGTGCAGAGCTTTCTGGCTGTTTTGAGGCTGTGGTCTCATTTCTAACCAATGAGTGGTCTGTTTCCTTTCACTGATTTTCTGGGTCAGTAAATATTCATGTCTGCCACACATGAATAAGTTTACCTAAAATTTTTCATACATGCCACTGCTCCCTGTGCCACTCTGAGAGGGGCCAGATTCTGGTTTGTAGTCCTCAGTAGACCAACTAGAACTCTGTGACTAATGGCACCTTGTTGTCTGGCAGTATAACAGTATAGTAGCTTCAGGAAGCCACAAGAGGCCCCCTCCAGAAAACACATTGGTTCTACAGTACTTGCAGGATGAGTACGGGGTGAACAATATACTAACTGTTGCTGATGAAAACAACCAATCACTTAACATGTGCAGTGCAATAATATTATTTGTCAAGCATCAGGCATTTCAATATTCAAAAATTCTGGCATTATGTTTAGAAGTTTATAGATTTCTGGGATACTACAGTAATTCTGTCTGAGCTCATAGTCACTATTTCCTGCAAAACTTGTACCTAAACTGAGTTCTTGTTTTGCCAACAGCATGTGGATGGATCTTGGCTGCAGTAGCCCTTGGTATGGTGCCCCTATGCTTCATCCATGCACTATACATCAACGACAAATCTGCTTTCAGTGAGGTACGTACTATTGTAAGGTCACAATGGCACTGTAGCTATAAGTTCTGGGTTTGAAGTTAGTCACAGAAATTTAACAAAATAGTTTATTAAAAAATAGTGTGAAAATCAGTGAGCCAGAAATTTAACATATACATTTTAATTATAAAATATGGTATATGCAAAAACTATGAAATGAAATGAGAATTCAAAATAAATACTATAGTAAAAGCCAATGTTTACTATTCTTAAATCAGTTATACTGTATTATTAATACAGTACATTTACCATGCTCGTAATGCCAAATATTAACTTTCAAACTAAAATGCAAAAATTTTTCAGAAAAGCATCCAACTACATTTTTGACAAGAATTGGAATAGATAATTGTATTGGAATGTAGACATTTTAGTGAAATTGGCATTAATATAAAAATTGTTTGAAATTGTTAGTATGTACAGTATGTAATTGCCTAAGTGTATTTACAGGATGAGAGCTATGCTCATGGTGTCCCGTCTTCAAAGTACTTTTTGTCATATAACGCCTCGAAACTACCGACGGTTTTGGCCTCCACCACCTTTTCGATTACCTTGTACCAACTGTCTACTACTCTGTAAAAGGAAACTTTCTAATATCTTTTTGGCACCTTTGTTTCCTTAGCTTGAATCTGTGTTCTCTTGTTCTTCAAGATGCTAGTTTCAGGAATTCCATTGTCAATTTGGTCAATTCCTGTTATTATCTTGTAAATGGTGATTATATGACTTCTTTTTCTTCGATTTTTTTATGTACTGGTATGTTTGTATGTATGTGTGTGTGTATGTATGTATGTATGAATGCATGTGTGCGCACACACACACACACACTCTGGAGGAATGACAGGTAGGTTTCTAACATAGATTACAAATTTTCTAACTGAAAAATGAGGGCAGTAATCAGAGGCAATGTATCGGACAGGAGAATTGTCAAGAGTGGAGTACCACAGGGTTTAGTTCTTGCACCAGTAATGTACATTGTCTACATAAATGATCTATAGAATTAGATGAACATGTTTACTGATGATGCCAAGATACTAGGGAAGATAAGAAACTTTTATGATTGTCATGCCCTTCAAGAAGACCTGGACAAAATAAGTATATGGAACACCACTTAGCAAATGAAATTTAATGTGAATAAATGCCATGTTATGGAATGTGGAATAGGAGAACATAGACCCCCACACAATCTATAAATTATGTGAGAATTCTTTAAAGAATTCTGTTAAAGAAGGAGATCTAGGGGTGGTTTCAGATACATGTAGAAAACTATCACCTGGGGACCACATATTCGCCTGGCGTTCCGCGAGCACTTTGTCATGGGTTCGTATCCTGGCCGGGGAGGATTTACTGGGCGCAAATCCTTAACTGTAGCCTCTGTTTAACTCAACAGTAAAATGGGTACTTAATTGTAAAACCGATTCTTCGCGGCGGGGATCATATTCCAGGGACCTGCCCGAAACGCTACGCGTACTAGTGGCTGTACAAGAATGTAACAACTCTTGTACATATCTCAAAAAATAAAAATAAATAAATAAAAATAAAGAACATTGTGCAAGGAACCTATGCTACATTTTCTAACTTCAGAATTCCTTTTAAATACAAGGATGGTTAAATATTAATAAAATTGTTCACAATGTTTGTTAGACCAAAGCTGGAATATGCAGCAATTTTATATGCCCATATCTCAAAAAGCACATCAACAAACCGGAAAAGTTGCAAAGACATGCAACTAAATGGCTCTCAGAACCGAAGGACAAGAGCTACAAGGAGAGGTTAGAGGCATTGAATATGCCAAAACTAGAAGATAGAAGAAAGAGAGTCGATACAATCACTACATACAAAATAGTAAGAGGTCATAGATTTAAACTAACTAAACAAAGCTGCCAAAGAGATATAAGAAAATTCCCATTCGTAAACAGATTGGTAAACGGTTGGAACAAGTTAGATGAGGTGGTGGTGGAGGCCAAAACTGTAAGTACAGTAGTTTTAAAGCATTATGCAACAGAGAATACTGGGAAGACAGGACACCCATAAGTGTAGCTCTCATCCTGTAACTACACTAAAGTAATTACACACACACAAACGATCTATCAGAAGGTATACAGAATTATATGAACATGTTTGCGGATGATGCTAAGATACTGGGGAAGATAGGAGATGCAGACGATTGTAATGCCTTTTAAATTGATCTAGATAAAAAGAAAGTGCTAGAAGCATCAATTCATAATTGATCTAGATAAAAAGAAAGTGCTAGAAGCATCAATTCAATGTGAATAAATGCCATGTTATGGAGTGTGGAATTGGAGTAAATGGACCACACACAACTTACAAATTATGTAGAAAGGAATTACAGAACTCTAATAAAGAAACCTAGGGGTGGTTTTGGATAGCAAGCTGTTGCCAGAGGAACACAAAGAACATTGTGAGAGGAGCGTATGCATCTCTTTTCAACTTCAGACTTGATTTTAATTATATGGATGGTGAAATACAAAAGAAACTGTTTGTGACTTTGGTGAGACCAAAATTAGAATATGCAGCTGTTGTATGGTGCCCAAATATCAAGAAGCACACAAGGAAACTGGAAACGGTGTAACGCCATGCTACAAATGGCTTTCGGAACTGACAAATACGAGTTACAAGTTGAGACTCGAGGTGTTAAACATGCCAAAACTAGAAGATAAAAGAAAACGAGGTGATATGATCACCACTTACAAAATACTTACAGGAATCGACTAAATTGACAAATAGTAATTCTTAAAACCAGCAATTTCACGAACAAGAAGACACAGATTCAAGCTAAGGAAACAAAGGTGCCGAAAAAATATTAGACAGTTTTCTATTGCAGAGTGGTAGATGGTTGGAACAAATTAAGTGAGAAGGTGGTGGAGGCCAAAACCATCAGTAGTTTTAAAGCGTTACACAACAAGTACTGGGAAGACGGGACACCACGAGCATAGCTCTCATCCTGTAACTACACTTGGGTAATGACACACACACACAGTCGCTGTAACAAGCCAGACCCATGGGTCCACCTGGCATCCCTGGGACACAAGGTGGTGAAGTGGGCAAAGACACCACATAAATACCCAGATACAACACACAGAAATCACAATAGGGTGATGCATCAAATGAACTGAGCTCTTGTGTAGCTCAGTCGTTTAAGACAGCGTCTGGGATCCTCTCGGACGTAGGTTCGAACCCTCATCATGGCCCTTGTGGATTTGTTCACCCAGATACAAATCACCCCTGCACACCTAATCACCATCCACTCACTCATAATTATTTGTTTCAAACTTTGATGGATAAATGTATATAACTAATCATACTTTTCCTCTCCCCCCACTAACAGAAACTGAAGGCTGTATTCAAAGCTAAAGACACATGGGGACCTAAGAGAAGAGACAACAGAGATAAGTGGGATGCATTAATAAAGAACAAAGGAAAGGCACCAGACATTCCTCAGAAAGAATAATCGTTAGTCAGTTAAGACATCCTAAGGTGTCATAGGACATCTGTGTCAAATATTAGTGCTCATGTGTGGCACCTGTGTAAGGGAGCCAATGCTCTTGTATGACACCTGTGTCAGGAAGCCAATGCTCTTGTATGACACCTGTGTCAGGAAGCCAGTGCTCTTGTGTGATACCTGTGTCAGGAAGCCAGTGCTCTTGTGTGATACCTGTGTCAGGGAGCCAGTGCTCTTGTGTGACACCTGTGTCAGGGAGCCAATGCTCTTGTATGACACCTGTGTCAGGAAGCCAGTGCTCTTGTGTGACACCTGTGTCAGGGAGCCAGTGCTCTTGTGTGATACCTGTGTTAGGAAGCCAATGCTCTTGTGTGATACCTGTGTCAGGGAGCCAGTGCTCTTGTGTGACACCTGTGTCAGGGAGCCAGTGCTCTTGTGTGACACCTGTGTCAGGGAGCCAGTGCTCCTGTGTCAGGGAGCCAGTGTTCATGTGTGACACCTGTGTCAGGGAGCCAATGCTCATGTGTGACACCTGTGTCAGGGAGCCAGTGCTCATGTGTGACACCTGTGTCTAAGAACCAGAGCATTTGTGAAATACAACTTCAACAAAATATTTTTTTCTGTCAGAAAGACTATACATTTTCAAACTGTGGAACTTGGTCACCTGATGGCACTCCTAGCAATGGGACCCCACACCCACCACCAATCTACATGTGAAGGGATACCATGCATTCTTCTAGAGGTATCTTATATACGCAATTCTGCTGGCAAAAGGGTACCATGCACTTCTTCACTCATCTAGCAGAGATCCCATGCACTCTCTTGGAGGAGGTATCCTGTGCCTGCTACTATGCTGCTGACAAAGGGATGCCACGCACTCCTCCAACTGTGGCACAGAGGTCCCACACTTGCCTCCACTCTCCATTTGGGCCAAATAATTTCATATCATGTAAATCACATTTAATTCTGGAATAATTTTCTTGTCTAGTGTTAAATAGATTCTCCACTCGAACATTTTTCATACATGCTCTAGGTAGCTTGTATGCAAAAAGCATACAAGTTACCAGGTCATTTAACTAGCGGCTCAACTGTTTACATTTACATTCCTCCACATACCTAATTTTAATTATTTTAAGAAACCACTGCAATATTATTCATTACCTGTAATCTGTAACAATCAGTGCCAGGTAATTTCTTGTGTATACTGTAATCTTATCTCCATGTTCTTAACAATGCTTACTTGACTTAGTGAAGTTGGTAATTTTTAATTTACCAAGCTTTCAAGAATATCTACTTTTCAATTTACCACAGTATTTAATAAATTAATTTCACATTCTGGGCCTTTCATTGACCTGCCAAAAACATAACCAAAGGAAACAGTAAATATTTATCCAAGTCAGTGTTAAGCCAAGATGGCTACACATGGTACAGCACTGTCTGTGATAAAGAATACAAAGAGTTCCCTTAGATATTCTCCAGAATGTCATTAACAGAGCAGAGCATTAGTAATTATCAAATGAAGGCACCAAGTCCAGGAGAGGGTTTGGCACCATTTGTGTTGCTGAACAATCAAAAACGCTTAAATTGCTTTCAGGATGCCAATGTGACAGCAAAAATACATAAGACAAGTGATGTCACAGGTATCAGATTCACCAAGGACTTCCTCGAGGGACAAGCGACTCAAAGGGACATTGGTATAGCAAGATTTACAAGCATTCTCAAAAATCAGTACAGTATGTTCCAGGAGGAGGAAATTAATTATAAAAAAAACAGCATTGAATGTAATAAAATGCCATTTTCTGGGCGAGTCCTGGAGGTTCCCTGGAGCTCTCAGACTGATGTGTGATACATTAGTCTAGGGCATCAATCAATGGAGTTCAGACTACTGGGGACCACAGCCAGAACCTGGCCCCCTCAGAGAGGCAAAGGGAGCATTGGCTTATAGAAGCCCCCCATGTGGTTGGAGGCATTCCATCTGCCATCGACCGAGGTTGGCACCCAGAAAAGTAGGCATAACAAAACAAACCCCACTTGGTAAGAAATTGTGACCGAAACTAAACAGGGAGGCAGAACTCGCCCTACAACTTCAGGAAACAAGCAAACACGCAAATGTCACACATCACCACTGCACCGCCTGTTCGTGCAGCCCTCCCTCACCAGGGACGGGGAGGGGGAAGCCCCCGGACTTTCCAAGCCCTCTAGCTCAGAGGCTGAGCATCAAAAAGGAAATGGGACTGCCGACCGGGTGGGAGGGAGGGAGGGAGGAAGGGTGGCTCTCCCAGAAATTGGCATTTCATTACATTCAACACTGGTTTTATGTGGGGAAGCCCCTATGGCTCCCTGGAGCTACATCATCAAAGATAAGGAATAGGGACTTACCCGGGAGGCGGACGCCACTCGCTGAACTCAAAGTCGAGTAAACTGGCTACAACCCAAAGCCACGCACGACCAACAAAGACCAGGAACGTTGACTAGATAACGAGCAGCCAGGACCCTGTTTGACCACCAAAATCCCTGTGCCCAAATGTCAGCTCAAGACATGTTGCCAAAGACTGCATACAAAGCAGCAAACTTACAAACGTCATGGGCACGAGGATAGACCGCAGGCTGGTTAAACTTGATAACGCTGCGGACAACCTGGGAGACCCCGAGACCTGGAACAGGGAACGAGGGAAACTGAATCAACCCAAAACACGTCTCCGACCACAGAGGCTGAGGCTTGCAGACAACAGCAAAGAGCCTTAACCGAACACAACACATGATGCGGAGGAGGAATTCTGTCTCTGTTCGGTTTTCGGTCGCAGTTTTTTACCAAGTGGGGTTTGTTATGCTATGCCTACCTTTCTGGGTGGCAACCCCAGTCGATGGCAGATATGGAATGCCCCCAACCACATGGGGGGCTTCCATAGGCCATCGCTCCCTTCACCTCTCTGAGGGGGCCAAGTTCTGGCCATGTTTCTCAGTAGGCTGAATTCCATTGACTGATGCCCCAAACTAATATATTGCATATCAGTTCAATAGATCCAAGGAGCTGTAGAGTCTCCCACCAGAAAAAAATATTTACCACTGTGTGGTGCACCATTAAAAATGCTGATACAAGAGCAGTGGGACAGACAAGTGATGTCGAAAGTATCAGATTATCCAAGGATTTTAGCAAGGCACGAGTGACTCAAAAGGGCATGGGGAAGGAAGATTTCCATTTATCCTGAAAATCAGGACATTCAGGACATTATCCTGAAAATCAGACAGGTGTATGAATATAAGTGGAACAATGCAGTTTAGATAACCTGGATTATACTTGGATGGTATCCTGGGACTTGTTCAACTCCCTAAGACCAGCCCAGGGACCAGGATTGACTTGAGAGAGCTTGGTCCAACAGGCTGTTGCTTGAAGTGGCCTGCACCTCCACATACAGCCAAGTTGGTCCAGCACTTCTTGCAGAAAACTATCCAGCTTTCCTTAAGACTTCCAAATTTATTCCAGCAATATTTATTATACTTGCTAGGAGGATATTGAACAACCATGAACCTCTAACGTTCAGTGTTCTCCAATTGTCCACATGGCACTTTATAACATGATAACGGTACTGTGGGTATACCCGGGCAGATGGAATATGGCACACACTTCTCATTAACCCTTGCACTCCACACCTGTTTTTGGCAAAAACTACAAAGAGCAATTGTTAAGGACATATTATTTTTGTTGTTTTTATAAATGTTCCGGTAAAGTTAATGTCAAACTGTTTCCAAATCAAACTATTTTCATTTCAAAACACAAAGAGTAAAGAAAACATTAAAAAAACATTAAAATATAGCCCAATTAATAAAAAAGTACAATTCTCAAAACGACATTTGTTGGCCGGCGCAGTTGAGGGGTTAATAATTAAAATGTATAACACTCATATTTCTTTACCCAAATTAAAACAATGCATTTGCTTTTATTACGATTATTGAATACCGAAAAAACAGTCAGTAGTAACTATAATAATAGTACAGATTCTAAAATATATGAGTCTATAGCTTTTAGTATTATCACTTTAGGAAACTGTATATCATATACTAAATTAAAAAAATTAAACATTTATATGTTAGTTTCAATTCAAATATTGTAGAATTTAACACTCATAATCTTAAGTTCATAATTAGTGATGATATAAAAAATACAAATACTATATGGACTAACTAACCACTGCAAACTTGTTAATTTTTTGTTTTTACAAAATATAATTACTGTACTATTATAAACCACTCAACTGCTTGGCTTCCAAATATGACACCCCCCCAGTGTGCAGGAAATAAATTCTCTGGAAAAAATTATTTTTTTTTTGTTTTGAAAGTGTCAAAAACCCTTCCCCCGAGTATGGGTATAGTAACAGAAGGTCGAAATTGTACATACTTTGGCTGCTATGGGGTCCGCAAGTTCACGCGTGACGTCATCATTACCTGGTTGCCCGCGTCGTACTCCCCCAGGCCGGTAGGGCGCCCGGAGCAGGATGCGTGTATTGCCGCAAATATATTTTTGTTCATTTTTTGCGCACAGTTCCAAATACATTTTGTTTTTTCGTGCCAATCCTACGTATAATGAACACTTACAATATATTATGGCAGTAGAACATCTGTACTGTCCGAAAACACTGTATTACGTACATGACACACATGTACACATATGTTGCACATATTTCCCATACATCATGCTAATTTATGTATATATACAATCTATTTACACACTATCACATACTATATACATTCACCATCAACACACTCAGAACTCCACGAGTGTCAGCTGCCACACCCTCACTCCAATATCTAGTGTCTCCCTCACTCCTCCAACATCTTGCTCGCCAACATTGCTCCTCCCACCATACTGTTATTGTTTTTATTACACCATTTACACATGTTATGTATACCTATCTACATGTTTTATTCACCAGAACTATGCAAGTAAGTCGGTATTGTGTCCAACATTACAGTGGCCACCATACACTGCATGAGAAATCACACAGCAGCCAGCAGACAAGGCTACAATTACGTCACCTCCCTCACTAAAATAGCTCCTCCCAACATACTCCTGATGCTGTTATTACACTATATACACACATTTTATATACCCAAGTACAAATGTGTTCACCATAGCAAACCACTAAGGTAATATGAGCAAAACAAGAATGGCTGCCCCACACACACAGTGAGGCTACCTCGATTCCCTCCCTCCCTCCCTCACCACAATTCCTCCTCCCACAATACTACGCACATATGTACTTGGGTATATACACACATTGTATATACCCATGTACATATGTGTTCACCATAGCGAACCACTAAGCTAGTATGATGAGCAAATCAAGACTAGCTGCCACACACACACACATTGAGGCTACCTCGATTCTCTCCCTCCCTCCTTCCCTCACCACAATTGCTCCTCCCACAATACTATGCACAGTGCTTATTATCACCACAATCCTGCTGTTATCACAATACTGGTCACTAAATCCTGTAAATGAATAAGTTTACTTTGTAAAGGAACCTAGGAAGTCGTTTGAAGATTCCTAGATGGACGAAATAATGCTGTGTTGCTGTGGTTAGCGCTGTGAACATCGTGAACAGCATTGAATCAATGATATTTGAACATTGTACACAGTCATTATCATACTCAGGCTCTTCTGTAATACTATCATGGCTAAATAATACAAGTTATATATATATTTTGACATTATTAGGCGATGCTGTGGTCACAAGCTGAACAGCAGTGCTGTGAGCTCATACTGTGCGCGCTAGCCTTGCTTGCTCACTCAGTACTGAGGCTCTCACACCCGGGAATGTGGCCCACAATTTTGTTTAAAGATGGCGACTGTTTACAAGAGTCCTGAGGAAGCTGATGTGAACCCCATGTAGCCGCGAGAGTTTTGAATGGAATGTGAAAAATACAAATACCCGGAGGCGTATTACGCAAACATGGCGAGAGCTTGCAGGTGAACTGCGCGGTTTAAGGGTTAATCATCATTATCATGATAACTATTAAAATAGAAAGAGTAACCCTACATGGAAGTCTGCCAAGGGTACAAAGGGAAGAGATAAGACTGCTTGGAGATCTTTATTTCATAGCCAATTCTAGAAATTCTGCTAAACTCTTCCTTTTCAGTTGTATACATACTGTCAATTTAATTCACTAATAGTGTAACACACAATTACAAAAAACAAAATTGTACGTCTCTAAAGTACAGATGTTTTGTGTGACAGTATAACCCATATCCGTTTGATTAATTATCATTCCTAGATTGAGGCACAAAATTAATATATAATGTAGAGAACAAAATTAAACATAGTAATTAGTAAGAAACTCTAAACAAAATGCTGGATAGCAAATTATATGACAAAGGAAAAGCCTCTTGTAACGTATTGTTATAGTGCAACAATTTATTTAGAAAACACATTAATTCTCATTGCCAGGTACAGGAAGCCTGTATGTATTTAGGTTTATTGAGGTCTCCTGTAGGCCATTTACTGACCTCAGGATGTAGTAATCAACAATAATATATATATATATACATGTATGTTTACAAATAAAAATAAAAGTTTTGTTCCATAATGAATACAAGAAAATTAAAGTTACAGTTATTACGAAGCCAAAAACTATTCTCAACTCGCCTTAAAAAATATGTATTAATTTTTTTGTAAATTTGAAGGAAGGTAACAAGAACTCGAGTTCTGAACTGGGATAAAATGTTGGAAATTAAATGGATGGGTTTCAATCACCTGAGCATATCCAAAAATTTGGGGATAAACAGGCAATGACATCGAGGCACAGCCAATCGCTGCATTATTTACCCAAGTGGTCATGAACGAGTTCGTGCTTTGTAAGTTATGCTGATTCTCTGTTGAAATTCTCACGCTCTCCGTATCGAATGCTTCCCTAGTCAGCAAAGGATCTTTGGTAAGTAATGCACATTTCATGGCATTCGAGCTATAATGAGTACTTTTCACCATGTGTTTACCATCTTCATTTGCTTTCTGGGCAATAAATCCCATATCCTTTATCCTCCTTTCATGCTTAAGAGTGGTCCTCTCCTCTCCTGAGTGGTCCTCTCCTGAGAGGTCTTCTCCTCTCCTGAGTGGTGGTTTCCTGAGAGGTCCTCTCCTCTCCTGAGTGGTCCTCTCCTCTCCTGAGTGCTCCTCTCCTGAGAGGTCCTCTCCTCTCCTGAGTGGTCTTCTCCTGAGTGGTCCTCTCCTCTCCTGAATGGTCTTCTCTCCTGAGGGGTCTTTAATATTCCTGACGGGATCAACATCACTTCTTTTGAAAAGTTTTTCAGCACTATCAACATCTGAATCATAAACTTCATCACATTCTGATAGACACCTATCTTTTTTCAAGTATTCCTGAGTATCAGAACTTTTCTGCAATTTTTCATTCAGAGGTTCTGATTTGAGCAGTCTCTCATATAGCCCTTGACATTTACCAATATTGTCAACTAAATCACAAATCAGTTCATGATTTTTCTTTGCTAAATTTTGCTGTCTTAAATATGAAATAAATTTCCTTTGATACAAAATTATTTTTTTCAAAGCATCAGATCCCTCACTAAAACAACCACTCCTGTCTGAGGGGGGTTTTTCACTTGAGCATGACTGAGATGCTGATACAATTTCTCTAACACACTCTACATATTCCAAATTGGAAGTGTATTTTTCAGATTCCTTTTCTTTGCTTAGCTCATTTTGTACCTTGCTGGGTCTTATGCTCTCCTTGTGCTCATGTGTGGTTTCCTTGTTTTTAAGTAGTGTGTCCTCTTTGTTCTGTGTTATGTAGTTATTTGACTTGCAAGAGGTATCACCCTCTTTGTTCATGCTTTGGTGAACAGACTCTTCAGGGACTACTCCTTTGATTTCAAGGATTTTTGAAGGAATGCTTATTGCTCCATTTTTATTTAACTGAGCAGATTCCCTTGCATGTTCAGAAGAAAGGAGAGAGAACTTTCCGATGCTATTACATTCACCTTTATCCTGCAGACAATCATTTGATCGTAGCTTAACAGTTTCTTTGTTTATATTGCGAGTTATCTGTATTTCCTTTGGTCTTACCGAACAATTCTTTTCATGCCCTACTGGTGTGACCACATGTTGGACAATAGCATGAGAGGTGTTTCTGTCTGGTACTTCACTTAGACTAAGAGGTTCAATATTCATTTTCATTTCCTTCGGGAATTTGTCTAAAGTTTTTGATTCTTGTACTTTATGTGTTTTATTACGTGTCGTTACGCCTTTCGTAGAATAGTTTAATATTCTAATGGATGGATCATATGAATATTCACTACTGCTCGAGTCCGAGCAGTAATTATCCACTGCCGAGTCTGGTTTTCTTAACATATTATTCTGAGGCTCTGCAGCTGTCATTTCTTTACAGTGACTGCTAAATCCCTTTGAATTTGATGGCTCATAATCGGGAGTATCGCTAATGTCTAAATATTCATCCAAATGTTCAAGTGATTCTTTACTTCTATTTTGTAGTTTATTGTTTGGGTCTGAAAGGTCTTGTATATTACCTGTTTGGCTTCCTAGTTCAAGGTAAGGAATGCTTGGAATAGTGTCTTGGGCCCCAGAAATTAGGCATCGTGTTTCCCGAGTATCTTTCTCAAAGCAACCTCTGTCTTGACTTGCACACTCATCAACAAGGTTCTGAGAAATAAAAAGATGCATCAGTCAACTGTAACACAATTCAGCAAGTAGCTTAAATAACTCGGGAACAAGGTAATTTTCAATGCTTTGCAGTTAATGACACACAAAATTCCTTATTGTGAGGGAGAACAAAGGATAGAGTGATACAGAAAGGACAGGAATAATAGGAGGAAAATATACAACCATGACAAGAAGAAAACAAAAAACAAAGAAGGTATTTCAAGCCAACCCAAAAGCAACAAGGTACAAGACAGAACCTGACTAACTTTTGTCATCAATGTGAGGGGGGGAGGGGGAGGGGGGGGAGGGGGGAGGGGAAGGCAAAATTAAACCTTAAATAATATCATAAGAACCTATCTGAGTAAATCTTTCTCCTGTTCTCTAAGTCAGACTTAACCCCTGGGATGCTTTTGCAATTATAGCCTGCAACACTCCCAGGCACAAGAAATAAAAAAATAAAAGTAAAATTTTGTCTTATAAAAGTGCTTATTAGTGTTCCTTGATCACGGGAAAAAAAAAAAAATAGTTGGTGGCATACTTTGGCTGCAATAGGGTGGGGAAGTCTGGCAAAAAAACTAGCATTGACAGAGCAAGCGTTGGAAGCGGTCTGCTCTGCCCGAGCTGTCAGGCGGGAGTTGCCACAAAGATATTATTACCTAATTATTTCAATATGACTTTTTTTCTTTTTGC
Source organism: Procambarus clarkii (assembly GCF_040958095.1). Classification (NCBI taxonomy): domain Eukaryota; kingdom Metazoa; phylum Arthropoda; class Malacostraca; order Decapoda; family Cambaridae; genus Procambarus; species Procambarus clarkii. Next base: position 15,186,333 of record NC_091156.1, read on the forward strand.
CGTAATATTATTCAATAGTGTGTAGTCTGATATACACGAGCAGCGTTTCTGCCCGAAACGCTACGCGTACTAGTGGCTTTACAAGATTGTAATTACTATACTATGAATCCTCACAATCCCAATGTACCTTCTTATATTATAATATATAATATATAATATATAATATATATATATATATATATATATA